>NW_024882416.1:162500-262131 GCF_019059575.1 Amphibalanus amphitrite | reverse complement strand
TTTCCATCCGTTGTTTAAAATAGCATTAACAATGTACGAAGAAGATCACACATAAAAGTTGTTTTAGGCAGCTATCTTGGGCCAGGGCTGCGAAGTTGTAGTCAGAGCCAGCGGTTCTGTTCCGACTCGGAGTCGGTTGATTTTTAAAAGCTGTAGCCCGAGTGTGAGTCGAACGTCACCGAAAAGTCATCACTCCACAGACTTACCAGGGCTGCAGGCGGAGTCAGAGTCGGAGTCTGTGTGAATTGACAGTTCTGCCCGGAGGAGTCGGAGTCGATATTTGGATACCGGAATCGGAGTTGGAGCCAAAGTTACTGAAATTTCATCGACTACGCACCACCGGTTGGGTCCTTTTCATAGAGCGTCTTGAATGACATATTCAGCGGCAATGACGTTAGCAATTCCGTTTAAGTTTTTCATTAGACTTATAGATAGTACTTACGTTCGTTTTGTTCTTTGATCGGACAATTTGTTTGATTTAGGCCAAGTAAAGACTCATGTGAAAAATAGCGAAAACGACACGTGCTGGCGAAGTCTCCAATAACTCCCTGTTTCACGATTTAATGAGGAAATAACATGGAACTGCTTATCTTATTACTGACCCTGCACATAAATCTATTAATTTCTTCGCTTTTACTGACATATAAAGACATAACCTTTTGAAAAATTGCACAACAAGCCTGCTACTACACCACACTCCCGTGTGTCACAATGCTAATCAGCGGCGTTCACTCGGCTTGCTCCTAACTTACGACAATTCTCCCGCTAGATGGCAGGCCTGAGCTCAATGTCGCCAAAAACTGCGAAGACACCAATCCATTATTATCTCATCCATGACTTAGCTACAAAGTTTCGACTTGTTACCCATTAAAGTTGACCCGAGATCGACGCCGCGAAACGTAATGGTGAACATCTATGTTACGAAAAAATATCGTAGACACCATTTTGTTCCAAAGCGCGGCTAGCGCCAGACCCGATAGAGACCCGATTCTACCCGATGTGGCGTCGCCACATTCGCATTTGACTGCAGCCTGCATATTGGCAACAAAATCGAGCTATTATAAAATCGCCTGGCGGTAAGAAAGTGCTCCTTAGATGATCACGCACGTGAAGCAACCGTTCAGTACAAAAATGATCTAGGTTTTACCATCTATATTATCGCGTATCGGCGTGATATTTGGCATGCCAAATCTGTGGGCGTGGGCGGCCTTTGTATTAAAATTGGGGCGTGATCGGACCAGGGGTGCGCCGTCAGCACGCGCTCGCGTGCGCCATAGGGTTAACACGGGAAACGGTCAAATCGAAGATCGGGCGAAAACCGGCCTGCGGCGCCCGCTTCCCGGCTGTATAAATCGGCAACGGAGGGTCGCAGCGAGAAGCGGGTTACACCACTCGATAGAGGAGAGATGGGCCTAGCGTATTGATATGGTTTCATAGTGTAGCACGCGCCACGTGCAAGACAGCACCCCCGGTTGTCAAAAAATGACCGATTTCGTGCATTGTGACGGGAAAATCGATGCCGCTGGAAAACGGCTTGACGGAATGAAATCGGTGTGGTACCATTTTGCAGACAAATGAATGTGTAATCAGAGAATAGCAAACAAAAACTGATGATCCGTACCATTTCCTTAATAATGAAAAATTAATTTGAAAATTTGATTCGCGCGGAGTGCGTTGTCCTTTACAACATCAAAACGTATTGAAAACGATGATCAATCGTTTTGAAACCTACATATTCGGAAAGAGCATTCTTTTCTGACCAATATCCACCCAAAATATTATCGAAAAGTCAATAAACTTTAATGAAAATGACTCAAGCATGCGACCGTGTTTTGATAACGTTACGCGTATTTTCCGACGAAATCGGATCGGTGGCTTCGGCAGGCAGGCCCAGGCAGGCCATTGAACCTTTGACAACAAACGGTAGCGGAAGGCACCTCTCGCCAGGGGAATTCGCCAGTAAATAAATAAATTTATTCTTGCAATAACTCAGCCGCTACCGGGCCGATTGTGCTGAATTTTGGGAATGTCAATGGGCACATATCGAACGACACATTACCATATGTAGGGTGCTAAATGCTAATGCACGTGCACACCTGGAAAGGAGCAGTTTCCTATCTCAAGCACGGCTGGGCCAATTTCTCTCAAACTTGGTACACACTACATAACCCGTAAAATCAATACTATACCATACAGTTATCGCGCGAACATGGCCATCTAGTCTATATTATGAATTATAAGTTGTCCGTCCAATCTCCATCCGTGTGTCATGACTTATGTGTCTTATTGCGCCGGAACGGCGCCGCGTATCGGCGTGAAATTTGGCATGCCAAATCTGTGGGCGTGGGCGGCCTTTGTATTAAAATTTGGGCGTGATCGGACCAGGGGTGCGCCGTCAGCACGCGCTCGCGTGCGCCATAGGGTTAACACGGGAAACGGTCAAATCGAAGATCGGGCGAAAACCGGCCTGCGGCGCCCGCTTCCCGGCTGTATAAATCGGCAACGGAGGGTCGCAGCGAGAAGCGGTTTACACCACTCGATAGAGGAGAGATGGGCCTAGCGTATTGATATGGTTTCATAATATAGCACGCGCCACGTGCAAGACAGCACCCCCGGTTGTGAAAAAATGACCGATTTCGTGCATTGTGACGGGAAAAGCGATGCCGCTGGAAAACGGCTTGACGGAATGAAATCGGTGTTGTATCATTTTGCAGACAAATGCATGTGTTATCAGAGAATAGCAAACAAAAACTGATGATCCGTACCATTTCCTTAATAATGAAAAATTAATTTGAAAATTTGATTCGCGCGGAGCGCGACGTCCTTTACAACATCAAAACGTATTGAAAACGCTGATCAATCGCTATAAAACCCACATATTCGGAAAGAGCATTCATTTCTGACCAATATCCACCCAAAATATTATCGAAAAGTCAATAAACTTTTGTGAAAATGACTCAAACATACGACCGTGTTTCGTTAACGTTACGGGTATTTTTCGACAAAATCCATCGATGGCTTATGGCCGGCAGGTCATACAACTTCTGACAATAGCTATCAAAGCATGGGCTGCAATGCACCGCCCGCCCAGCGGAAACCCAAATACTTGAAATAAGCGCCTACCAGTAAACAGCACATTATTGTACTAGGAATAACTCCGCTACTACTGGGCCGATTGCGCTGAAACTTGGACTGTGGGTGGAGGGGGCATTAATCTGGCGGTGCATGGTCGTTTGTGACAGGTAGGGTGGATCGATTGCACGTGCGCACGTGAGGGGTCCGCTTCCACATCTCAAGAACGGCTGGGCCGATTTCGCTCAAATTTTGTTTACTGTTGGGGGACAATTTAGAAAGGTGGCTGGCACAAGTCATATGGAGTCTCAGCGCGTGCGCACGTGCAGTGGGCCAGTTTGATATCTCAAGAACGGCTGGGCCGATCGCGCTCAAATTTGGTACGTTACTTTAATCGAGTATGAGAAGGGTAACTATGTGTAAGTTATTAGTAAGGTAGGGTATGGGTAGGTAAGGGTAGGGTAGCTTTGAGCTCGATAAAGGAAAACCACGAGAAAGGCGCTAACAACCCGCAACCAGCACCAGCATACCATGCCGTTCAAACAAATATCCAACTCCGACAAAATAATACAAATAAAAATCAGAAGTTCCCACACCCAAACTAATGCCCCCTCAAACGCATCTATCAAAACGCACAGTTATAGCGCAAAACATGCCATCTAGTCTATATTATGAATTATAAGATGTCTGTACGACGTGCATCCGTGTGTCATGTCTTATGTGTCTTATTGCGCCTGAAAGGCGCCGCGTATCGACGTGAAATTTGGCATGCTGAATCTCTGGGTGTGGGCGGCCTTTGTATTAAAATTTGGGCGTGATCGGACCAGGGGTGCGCCGTCGGCACGTGCAAAAGGGCGCTCTCATAGGGATAGCATGGTGTCGGCGAGAGCGGCGGTCGGCCGAAAATCGGGCCGACACGGCTCGCTTTCCGGCTTGATATCTCGGCAATGGGTGGACGCAGCGAAAAGCGGTTGCCACCAATGGATAGAGGAGAGATGGGCCTAGCGTATTGATATGGTTTCATAGTGTAGCACGCGCCACGTGCAAGACAGCATCTCCGGTTGTGAAAAAATGACCGATTTCGTGCATTGTGACGGCAAAATCGATGCCGCTGGAAAACGGCTTGACGGAATGAAATCGGTGTGGTGCCATTTTGCAGGCAAATGTACGTGTAATCAGAGGATAGCAGATAAAAAGCGATGATCCGTACCATTTCCTTAATAATGAAACATTAATTGGAAAATTTATTTCGCGCGGAGCGCGATGTCCTTTACAACATCGAAACGTATTGAAAACGTTGATCAATCGCTATGAAACCTACATATTCGGAAAGAGCATTCTTTTCTGACCAATATCCACCCAAAATATTATCGAAAAGTCAATAAACTTTGGTGAAAATGACTCAAACATACGACCGTGTTTCGTTAACGTTACAGGTATTTTTCCACAAAATCCGATCGATGGCTTATGGCCGGCAGGCCATTCAAATTTTGTTAAATGCTTTCAAAGCATGGGCTGCAATGCACCGCCCGCAAAGGGGAATTCCAAACACTGAAAATAAGCGCCTACCAGTAAACAGCACATTATTGTACTAGGAATAACTCAGCTACTACTGGGCCGATTGCGCTGAAACTTGGACTGTGGGTGGAGGGGACAATAACCTGGCGATGCATCGTCATTTCTGACAGGTAGGGTGGATCGATTGCACGTGCGCACGTGAGGGGTCCGCTTCTACATCTCAAGAACGGCTGGGCCGATTTCGCTCAAATTTTGTTCACTGTTGGGGACAATTTAGAAAGGTGGCTGGCACAAGTCATCT
Organism: Amphibalanus amphitrite; assembly: GCF_019059575.1. NCBI lineage: Eukaryota > Metazoa > Arthropoda > Thecostraca > Balanomorpha > Balanidae > Amphibalanus > Amphibalanus amphitrite. The sequence continues at coordinate 257,240 of NW_024882416.1, read as the reverse complement.
GGAGTCTCAGCTAGCGCGTGCGCACGTGCAGTGGGCCAGTTTGATATCTCAAGAACGGCTGGGCCAATTGCGCTCAAACTTGGTACGTTACTTTAATCGAGTATGAGAAGGGTAACTATGTGTTATTAGTAAGGTAGGGTATGGTTAGGTTAGGGTAGGGTAGGGTGGGTTTGAGTTCGATAAAGGCAAACCATGAGAAAGGCTCTAACAACCCGCAACCAGCACCAGCATACCATGCCGTACAAACAAATATCCAACTCCGACAAAATAAGACAAATAAAAATCAAAAGTTCCCACACCCAAACTAATGCCCCCTCAAACGCATCTATCAAAACGCACAGTTATAGCGCAAAACATGCCATCTAGTCTATATTATGAATTATAAGATGTCCGTACGATCTCCATCCGTGTGTCATGTCTTATGTGTCTTATTGCGCCTGAAAGGCGCCGCGTATCGGCGTGAAATTTGGCATGCCAAATCTGTGGGCGTGGGCGGCCTTTGTATCAAAATTTGGGCGTGATCGGACCAGGGGTGCGCCGTCGGCACGTGCAAAAGAGTGCTCTCATAGGGATAGCATGGTGTCGGCGAGAGCGGCGGTCGGCCGAAAATCGGGCCGACACGGCTCGCTTTCCGGCTTGATATCTTGGCAATGGGTGGACGCAGCGAAAAGCGGTTGCCACCAATGGATAGAGGAGAGATGGGCCTAGCGTATTGATATGGTTTCATAGTATAGCACGCGTCACGTGCAAGACAGCACCCCCAGTTGTGAAAAAATGACCGATTTCGTGCATTGTGACGGGAAAATCGATGCCGCTGGAAAACGGCTTGACGGAATGAAATCGGTGTTGTATCATTTTGCAGACAAATGTATGCGTTATCAGAGAATAGCAAACAAAAACTGATGATCCGTACCATTTCCTTAATAATGAAAAATTAATTTGAAAATTTGATTCGCGCGGAGCGCGACGTCCTTTACAACATCAAAACGTATTGAAAACGCAGATCAATCGCTATGAAACCTACATATTCGGAAAGAGCATTCTTTTCTGACCCATATCCACCCAAAATATTATCGAAAAGTCAATAATTTTTTGCGAAAATGACTCAAACATACGACCGTGTTTTGTTAACGTTACAGGTATTTTTCGACAAAATCCGATCGATGGCTTATGGCCGTCAGGTCATTCCACTTTTCACAATAGCTATCAAAGCATGGGCTGCAATGCACCGCCCGCAAAGGAGAATTCCAAACACTGAAAATAGCGCCTACCAGTAAACAGCACATTATTGTACTAGGAATAACTCAGCTGCTACTGGGCCGATTGCGCTGAAACTTGGACTGTGGGTGGAGGGGGCACTCTCCTGGCGATGTATGGTCATGTGTGACAGGTAGGTTGGATCGATTGCATGTGCGCACGTGAGGGGTCCACTTATACATCTCAAGAACGGCTGGGCCGATTTCGCTCAAAATTTGTACACCGTTAGGAACAATTTAGAAGGGTGGCTGGAATAAGTCATCTAGAGTCTCAGTTAGCGCGTGCGCACGTGCAGCGGGCCGCTTTTATATCTCAAGAACGGCTGGGCCGATTGCGCTCAAATTTGGTACGTTACTTTAATCGAGTATGAGAAGGGTAACTATGTGTAGGTTATGAGTAAGGTAGGGTATGGGTAGGTTAGGGTAGGATAGGGTGGGTTTGAGTTCGATAAAGGCAAACCATGAGAAAGGCTCTAACAACCCGCAACCAGCACCAGCATACCATGCCGTTCAAACAAATATCCAACTCCGACAAAATAAGACAAATAAAAATCACAAGCACCCACACCCAAACTAATGCCCCCTCAAACGCATCTATCAAAACGCACAGTTATAGCGCAAAACATGCCATCTAGTAGTGTAATAAATAACAAGTGAAGACACTTTTTCTGTCATTTAGTGAAATAAAAAACATGGGTTCTCAAGTACAAGTCAATCAATGGTCCAATCAAAATTAGTCATGTTATATTCTTATATTGTTGTTCTTATATTGTTATATTGTTACATGTTATATAGGGATAATTCTTCGGAATGCTTGAGACGAGGCATTAGAATCACGGATGTTAGTTGTCGGACTTTCGTTCCCGTCTTGAGTTGAGATGTTAGTTTCACAACAATTCGGCCAGTTACTTCTCCGGCCGTCGTCAGTTTTTCTTTGGTCCCTAGAAAGATCTTGGGTGTTGGTGGCGTTGCGCCGTACGCGTCATACCTTATCGAAAGCTCCCGTGGTCGGCGGGAAATGATCTAGGGTTGCCCCGGTGATAGGCGACAGTTGTAACTAATACTCCACCGCTCGAGGCAGACATAGCGGCCAGACAAACGAACGTCTCACCTCAAGACGGGGACGAAAGTCCGACATCTATCATCAGTGTCAATGGAAGGAAATTAAAATGCGTTTTTTTCTGGACGGACACCATTCTGAACACTTCCAAACATCTATTAACAATGCAACATGACACACTGAGCTGGAAAATGACACCCGACGTGAAAATGACGTGACCCTTCCTTATATCCCTGAGGTCATCTCAGGTCACAAAAGGGAGCCTAACAGTTTTTCGTTAATAACTTCCGGTAGGCGCATGCTAGAGCGATGATCGACTGAACGGATCGACTAACATGCAACATAACCTTTTCCGGTCAGGTCTTGGCCTTGACCCGGGGTCAAATTTCAAAATGAAATTTCAAGGTCAAACTATAGTTTATTCTACGAGTCTTGATAAAAAGAACATGATGGCTGGCAAAATAAATGTCATGACTTTCACGAGTAAAAAGCTATGGCAGAAAAAGAACTTTTTCATAAGTGGCTATTATTGGAGTTTTTGCCCTCTGGAGAGTTTATGCTAAGCCGTTGACCTGCGGTCAAATCTGATGACTACTTTGGCGAAAAACGTTGAAAGAGCTATCGAATGCGCTTTTCCGCGGCGCTGCAGCTCTATTAGTTCCCAAATTATGCGCCAGGTTTTCGAAAATTGTTCAAACAATCCAAACTTGACCTTTTATGACCTCTGGCCACCTGAGCTTTGACCTGACCTTATAAAGACCAAGTATTCTCGTCATTTTAACTGTCTTCCCAATGCCGCCTACCGCATGTCGCTACGTGGCCCAGGTGCCGAGTTAGACGGGGGTGTTCAGACACACACCCCCTGCCCCGCGCGGAAGGCGCTGAGCACCGGCCCAGCGCGGGTAAAACTGCTCCGTCTCCGTCTTTACTGGGTGGGCAAACACACTCCACTGGGTGGGCAAAAATCGCTACTGGGTAACATGTTATACGAGGCCCTGATACTAACACAATGCAGTTTTATCTAAAAGAATAGCATATGAGGTCTGCCTTAACCCTCGCCCGTATTGGTGTTTTTCCAGCGTGAACGTACCTATAAGAGGGGGTCCGTTGAACCCCCGTCCCCCTTGCCGTTTCGCCCCTGAGCGAGCTAGTTAGAGCTTCGCGGAAAAAACGAGCGTGTTTCCCGTGACGTGAAGATAAACTGGTAACATTTTGAATAAGTACACGTTATGCACCAGCCACGACTATCGTCCAGGCACAGTGACATGTAAATCACTAGTGATGTTATATTAAGGTTAAAATACGGTTAAGCTGACATGACAATCGAGCTATTAAAACATCGCCTGCCGGAAAGAAGCGATCGCTGCACGGAGGAAAAACCGTTCAGTACAAAAATGACTTCGGTTTTTCTCTATAAAACTGACTGACTGACTGACTGACTGACTGACCTGTAAAAAAGGTACGATCAGCTGACCATAAAGGACATCACGTTGTGGAACTATAAAAAAGGTAAGATTAGCTAACCATAAATTACATCACGTTGTGGAACTGTAAAAAGGTAAGATTAGCTGACCATAAAGTGTGTTAGTTTTTAGTGAAGTATCTGAGGCTTTTAATGGGAGGCTTCCGTGGAGTGGAGGGCACGATTCATAACCAATTCATACACAGAAGCCTTGCTCGCATTGATTTTCTATATCTAATTTACATAAGTTATAGTTAAATGGTTAGCCAGCTTACCTCACGTCTTCCTCCGTATCTGACAGATGAAGAAGGAGCGGAGTGCCGGGTCGGGAATCGTCCATGGCGGCCATCTGAGTGTTTGAAAAGGAACATATTAGTTACGGAAAATCTTACTACCGATACCAAACCAAAGTCCCATACAAAGATACCGAAACCGAACCGACTTGGAAAACTGAAGAAAATAACGACTTTCTACCGAAGAATCCCCAGCCTCTTTTACATTAGCGACGATGCATTCACAATACCAACAAAATATCAAATGCATTAGGATTGAAAAAGCACACCAAGTTGGTATCGGTTTGGTATTGGTATATCAACAAGTTGGCATCTAATTGACATCTCTAGGACAAACACCAGTAAAGTATCAACCAACACAAGGCTAGTAGTGAATACCACATGTTTTACTGCCTTGTACTGTCAAACCGAACTAGGTCAATAATTTTTTTTTCCTCTTCAAAAAAGGAGCCGGAGCCGCCGCCTTTTTTGACGGCTCCGGCTCCGATTCCGGGCTATATTGTTTCACGGGCTCCGGCTCCGGCTCCGCACCCCTGCTTTTAGGGCCCAGTTGTCCACTCGCACTTCCCACTGCCTCGCGGAATCATGACACGATCTCTCTGAGGCGCATCGCTGTCGGGCCAATCTCGATCACAGAGCAGCCGAAGCAGCTGGTGCACAGTTTCTCAAAACATATGCCGCGCAAAATTTAGTTTCTCGGGCCCAAAATATGAAAATTGCCCGTTTGCTGGCATTTGCTGGTTAAGCTATTATCTTGCGCCGGCGCCGCCCTACCCTATCCCTACTTAGCCCTTTCCGAAAAGGTTAGTGAATACCGCGGACAGCAAGGCTGACAGGGGACAGCGAGCCTTCTTGCAATCGATTTTATGGTAGTTTTTTTTTTCAGGGTAAACGTTGGGGCGCCCAAAAACCCCAATTCATCATCATCAGCATCACCAGTTTTCTGACTCACTTCATTTCATCTCTCAATGGGCAGTTTCAACAAGTTCCAGAACCCCAGACGGGGAGCAGGTTAACTTACCTTCAGGACAGGCACACGTCTCAGCGATGCGCTGAAACCAGGCCTTCGGATTTCAACTGGCTTCCGCCTGCCTGCCTCTCGTTTTTTTTCGGGCTCGACGTCCGAGTTCCGCCCAGAACTATGGCGCGGGGAAAGAAAGTAATAATGCGGCGCAATAAGTCAGCTTGTAGCCGTTATCAACGCCAGGGGGTCATATCGGTCGGATTGAAATTCAATGTCTTAACAAATAACCTGTACCAAATGTATTTATACAAGCACACATTCTGTACACGTATTGTCGCCACCGCCTTAATCTGCGGCCAAGGCCAAGATGTCCGCATTGGTCTCGCTCTCTGCCGTGCATCCTCTTTTTAGCGCTGTGACATCTCAGAGTCCGCGCCGCACGTCCTCTTTCCAGCGCTGAGGCAGTGTCAGAAAGGTGGCTTGGCAATCTTAAGTTCCCGTTTTTTTTTCTTAAATAAAAAACTGATTACTATTGGGTTGCACTATTATCTTTTGTAAGATAAGAAGGTTGCGGGGGAGGGGAGGGAAGAGGACTACCGGTTGTCCGTGTCCCACCCGATGCCAAATGCTTACCTGCTTACCTGCCTTTTTAATATTCTGCTACCTAACAACACTCTTCGCGGGTCGTCCGCGACTAACTGAAGTGGGTGCTGGCCTCTTGGCCCCGGTTGATGATCTCTTACACCTAGGAATGCTCATCTCCAGCTGTTGGTGTTTAGACTGCGTCAAATAGATCGGCCTGGCGAGCTGAGCATCAGGCTCTCTTCAGGACCGTAGTTTCGTGCAACTTTGGCCACCAAGGACAACTTTGGCCCACGCTTGGAAAAAGAATCTGTTTTGCTGTAGCTTTTTACATGGACATTGGACGGGTGAGAGCTGACGCAGTGAGCCCGCCGGACGCCACTGTTGGGTCTGTTAACCTCGGAATAGCTGTTTGAGCCGGTTGAATGACGAAACGATATTATTTATCCTGGTCCAAACGGGTTCGGATTGTTCCCGATTCAAACCCGACAAAAAGAAAGAAAGAAAGAAAGAAACACGTTCTCGTTGATCTAACTTTCGGGACCGATCCGTACTGGTTATTTATTTCATTCGACTCTTTGAGAGGGTCTGAATTTAATTATGTCTTCATCACGAGGCTACCTCAACACCCTTCTCTGGCCTTTCTTTCGTTTCCGCCGGATTTCTTCTCCCTAATACCCTTTTGATAAAGTGTAGCCGACGATACCTGTGGCTACCCGTGTATCTTAGTACTTGTAGCCTTTTAATTTCGGGAGACCTTGGTCTCAATCTCGCCAAGAGCTCAGACAATGCAGTTTTTATTGCGTAACGGTAAGATATCTGTCTCTGCTTTTTTTATTTCATTTTTTCGTGTACCGGTGTTGGCACCTCATCTGGATCCGCATGTAGTCCCGCGCCGCCACCAGCACCCGCCACGTGTCCTCGTCGTCCGCCTGCAGGCACAACAGATAACAGGACGGCAGCCCGCTGCGGAGTCAACCGCCTAACGTCCTGATCTGCGAACTGTGATTTGTGAAATAGATCGGCCATGAGCCGTGCTGCCCCGTCGTTCGCCATGTGACTGCTTCGCCGTTGTGACGGATGTCGGCGAATGCCACTGGGTCTCCGCCGGTCGTGGTCTCTTCCTAAATCACTCCTCTCTGCATTTGCTCTGATGCTTTGAAAATTGTACCTCCCATTATGTTTTCTATTAGGGTGTCATCACTCTTCTTGCAGACTGCTGCTGCATACAAGCGTAAAGCCGTAACGCGACCGGCTCGTATGTGGTGCGACAAGGCATCATCTGCTTGATGACGGGCTGCTCTCTCCACCTCTGTGATGCTTCTGGACTCGATCTTCTGACATATGTGACTTACGACATCTCCACACCCATCCCAGTCAGATAGTAACCTGTCCAATGTCCATACACAGATCTGACGAAGGTCATTGGCATCATGCTGCATATCACAAATGAGTCTGGGATTTTCTTCATTGTTTTTACTCTCTCAAACCCTGCAGGCAGCAGGCTCTCCTTTGCACCACCCGACATATGCGTGGATGCAGCCGCAATGCCCAGCATATCTTGCATTTTAAGACTGTGAAGGTGGAATTCAGAGAGTTTTGGCTTCTTCCAATAGCATTCGACATCAGTTGCTGACTGATCGTGATCACAACTCCGCCTGTGAAGCGTCTCGGCCCCGCGGCCTACCTTTCTGTGCAGCCGGCGGCACGCCTACAGAGGCGCCCCACGCAAGTCATACGCGCCGGCGCTTCCTTTGGAGCGGTCGACCGGCGGCGCCCTGTTGATCTGGCCGTGTATTGTTTTGGGCCAGCCGCGCGCCGGTCGGCCAGCTCCATTGCCCGGCGCTCGGCCGCCTCGTCGGCTGCCTCGGAGCGGCTGCCGCTGGATGGCTGAGGGATGCCGACCTAGGCGGCACAGCATACAGGTCATAGTGACCACCATCAAGTACTCCCGTGTACCCCGCACGTGAATTTCGGGATGTTCGGGGCTCTCATGTCGCTGCAAGACCTGCCAGTCACGCCAGACGACGATCCGATGACTCACTACGGCCGCCGCCGCGGTGGGCTCCGGCTCGGCGCCCCATTCTGCCCTTGGCACATCCATCCTGTTCAGGTACTTCAGCAGTTCCCACAATGAATCCCTCGAATTCCGCGCGGTTAGCCCACATGTAAGACATTATTTTATGGTTTTCTTTGCTGTTTTGCTAAAGCGAATCGGAAACAGTGCATCAGTCATCCAGTGGTCCGGGTGCCATGTCACTTGTAGTACCTACCTTATTTCTCCACTAGAGGACACTTCACCTCCAGCAGCTTTATCGGCTCGCCATTAGTGTTTCACACAACACCATCGTGGGAGCATCCCAGCCATGGAGCACCTGGCGGGACTACCACTCCACATATCATGACCTCTTCACCTTGCTGCTTTTCATAAGCCAAAACAGCTGAGGCCTGAGCTTTCGTTGTCCTGTCCATATATGGTAGCAGCTGATCCTGAAATGCAGGACATCAAGTGGCTCTCCACTTTGCTTTGCCAGCGTTTCGTCGACGTTTAGAGTATGAAGTTTATTGTATTTACTATTTATGCAGTAAGCACTGCATTGCACTGGAATCGTTCTTATTCTCTTGTTAAGTAGCTCTGTAGAGCTAAGACAGAAAGTAAGTGCAAACCTGGAATACGGATCGTATTATTTATTGTATGCATGTAATGGATTACGACGTATTCAACGATAAATACGTGCGTAATAACGTATTGCAGGAGCGTCAGACTGCATGATGTACTGTACATCAGAGTGTTAGATATGCAAGGGTCAAAACTGATGTTTGTCGCGCAATGTTCGATATACCGACTGCAGGATCTATTGCACACATAGGGTGAGATATGCAAGAGACATGAAAATCGGGGAGAGTTGAAGTGATCCTGATGAGGGAACATTGAAGAACCTGCCATCATCGGCCACCATTTCGGGTGGTGTCAGTGATGAACACAGTTTCATTGACAGAGTGTTCCATTTGTAATAAGACTTTCAACCGCCCATTAGCTCCGTCACAGCATCATAACTGCCATGGGATAGAATGGAAGATTTATTGGAATGTGTATCTCCATCACGTCAGTGGGCTAACCTGCAATCTGTGCAGTTCTTTTGGACGTGGCAGATCAAAATCTTTCGCGTGGTGGGTGTGCTGTGTGTGCTTGTGTTCGTGTTTGTCGTGGGTGTGGTGGGTGGTATGAGTGGTGGGTAGTTCGTGGAGTCCACTGGCGGTGGCCGTGGGACGTTGCCGATGCGACGGCGAGGGTTGGGCGACTGGAACCCGTAGTCCCTCTGCATCAGACTCCTTGCCTGCCGCGGGGGCATGTGTTCTACGGTGATGAGCCGGCAGATCTCCGACTCCATCTGCCACTTGGGGCAGGCCTTGGCCGTGATGGCGTGGCCGCCACCGCAGGCGGCGCACTCCCTGTGTGTGCTGGTGCAGGTGTTTGTTGCGTGGTCACCAGCACACAAGCCACAGACCACCCCTGAACGGCAGGCTGCTGCGAGGTGACCGTACCGCTGGCAGTGCGTGCACCGCCGCGGTCTGGGGATCAGCCGGCGTACCTGGTAGGCCAGGTAGCCGGCGAAGATGCGAGGCGGGAGTTCGTCCGTGTTGAAGGTGAGGTGGAGGAGTGCTTGTGGTCCGTGCGGTGGTCGGTAGACGGCGGTGACGAGCTGGGTGGCGAGTTTTGACTGGATGTATGCAGTGTCGTGGGTGGCGAGTTCAGGGGCCCAGATGGTCCCCTGGACTCGTGGTGGGCTGGGTGTGGTGATGGTGACTTCCGTGTTTTGAATCGTGGTGATGTTCATGATGTGCTGCGCATGGTGCTTGTCGTTAGTGGTGATGGTTAGCGTTGTGTTGTCTTTCGAGAGGGTGGCGTTGATTGATGGGTGTTCAGCAGTGGTGAGAGATGTCTCCACCTCCCAAGGGGAGAGGAGTGTGATAGGCTGGCTGTCCTTGCGCCGAAGGAGCAGCGTTACTTCCCTGGGTGGGTGGTGGGTGGGGGACGCGGGGGTTTGGGTTCGGGACATGGTTGGCCTACCAAGGGACTTTACTGTTATTTGGAGGGGGCAGTATTTATAAGCCCTATCCCTTGGACCAGATTGGTGCCAAATAACAGTAGAAATTCAATTTCGTCAACCCGGTCTAAAAGTTGGAGTTGGGGCCTACAGGAGGGTGGCGCGTCAAAAGTTAAAGGGTGGAATCTAAGGGGGCGGGCTGTGCCAATCCGGGACACAGTGGGTCAGGGGAGCCAAAATCTGTGGGGCAGAACAGGAGCCTTAAAAGGCAGCCGTTCTCATCAGTTGTTGAAGATAGACTGGAAGAGCTGGCGCGGACGGTGGAGAAGGAGTGGTGCAGGTCTTGAAGAAAGCTTGCGGACGGTGCAGAACGAACCCAGTTGATGACGGTACAGGTCTTCACAGGGACGGTGAAGAAGTGGCAGGAGCTAGTACGTGCGTGCCAAACCGGCCCCGCGACGTTACTAGCTGAGTAGAAGGCGGCGAAGGACTTGAAGAGGTGCACCGAAGCGCGCCGAACCGGCCCCGCTCCGGTGCTGCCCGCAAAGGCGGAAGGCCTCGAAGGTGTCGAGGAAAAACGATGCTAGTGCCCCGGAGCGTGCCGAACCGGCCCCACTCCGAAGCTGCCCGCAGCGGCGGAAGGACTGACAGGTGTCAGGAAAAAGGCAACAGAACGTGCCAAACCGGCCCCGTTCTGTTGCAGCCCGGCAAAGCGGAAGAAGGTTGGTTGAAGCTTGTAGCTTGACGTAAGGATCGCGTCGTGGCGGAGACCCGCTCTTGCACGACACGTGCCATAAGTGCACCTATATACCCCGCTGCCCACCCTTAACGTAGCCTTAATAATTTTTCATAAGTTTTATATAGGTTTCAGTTTACTTAAAACAAATCGACAGTCACTTGTCACACTTGTCAAATGGTGAAGTTTACCTCCAGCAGCTTTATCGGCTCGCCATTAGTGTTGCACACAACACCATCGTGGGAGCATCCCAGCCATGGAGCACCTGGCGGGACTACCACTCCACATCTCATGACCTCTTCACCTTGCTGCTTTTCGTAAGCCAAAACAGCTGAGCTTTCGCTGTCCTGTCCATATATGGTAGCAGCTGATCCTGAAATGCAGGACATCAAGTGGCTCTCCACTTTGCTTTGCCAGGCATCACCTTCATAGGTATACCACTGGTGAGCGTCACTAGCTGTGATGCGGACTCGCAGAACGCTTAACCACATGTGTCCTTGCTGATACACTTGCGCCAATTTGAGTATGGTACAGTGCACACTAACGCCACGGCAATGCAGCGGTGATGTACGAGGAAAATACGAGCTGTACGAAGTGCAGTATCAGTGCCAGCAATGTGGCCAGTGAAGCACAGGAAATCGGCTGACTGCAAAGACCGTCCAGCGGTTGTTTTCAAGGCTCTCTGATAGGCTGCTGGCCATCAGTAACGCATTTTGAATGGTTTGAACTTCATATACCACACTAGTCACTAATCATCCGTCTCTGATATATAAGTTGTAAACTTCTATATTAGTTATTTTAATGACGAACTCTCGCACCTAAACTTCTGCCCGCTTTGGAGAAGTGTTAACTATTACATTGCAGTTCGATTGCGTTGCACTCTGAGGCACCGTTCTGTTACCGCCCTGAAGCGCTTGGTCAGGTCGCGTTAGGCGTGCTGGTTGCTGTTCCCTCTGCCCCTGAGCTGCTTGAGACGTTGGTGGAGAAGGCGGCGTTGTCTGCGTTCTCTGATCCCTTGTTTTCCTGGTAGGTGCCATTTATTTTTAAAATGAACGATCTTAACTTGACTCGCCCGGCTCTTGGCTGCTTGCTGAAGTGACGTAACATTAAACACTGTAAGGAAAAAATAAACAGGACACGCATGACGCAAAAGGAGAATCCTTCGCTTTTCAATGGCCATTGGCTCCACGATGTAGAGGAAGACGGCAGTTGGCCACCGTCTGAGAGTTGGTTTGTAGAGATAGTACTCTACCATCGAGTCCCTCACATCAACACCTCATTTCGTGGCATTGTAATATAGAATGATCTCGGGCTTTTTCGTCTTGAAGTCCACCATAGCAGCATGATGCTGCGTCGACAGCGCGGTTACCACTTTCCCCGGCTTTGGGCAGAAAGACACCGCCGTCTTTTCGCCGTTGAATGCGAAGAGGCTGCTGCCCTCCTGGCGTCCTTTCACCTCCTTGAGCTCTTCTGGCATCCGCCGACGCCGGTCGATGGTACCGACGATCAGGGGCGGATCCAGAAAATCTCCAAGGGAGGGGCCATTAGAAACCAGGAGGCCCCCCCCCATAATCCCACCTGTTGGAGGCCCCATCTTCCCACTTGTTGGGGCCCCCCCCAAAAAAACTGCGTCTATTGAGCTTATCTAGCTGTTCAGGCAACATCTCAACATCTGTGCAGGCTTGGAGGCCCTCTGTGCAGGTTAGGAGGCCCTGTAAAAGTGGTCATCTCTGTGAGTATAAGAGACCTCCAAGTTATGAAAAGCTTTACCAATCTTCTAACAAAGAAGTCTTCTCAGCTAGTCTTCTAAGAAATAACTAAGTGGGTAGGTTAAAAAAAAACTCATCGGATTTCGGCCACTTTATTTTCAGGAGGCCCCCTTTTCAGCTTTTTAACTTTTTAACTTTTTATTTTATTTTTGAAAAAAATCGGCCAAGGGGGGGGGCCACGGCCCCCATGCCCCCCCCCCCTTGTATCCGCGCCTGCCGACGATGGTCAGGCGGTCGGCCAGAAGGTTGTCAGCGACTTCCATGGACGTAAAAAAGCGGTCCATCATAACGTTCCTCCCACTTCCCTTCAGCTCTTCCACCATGTAGGACACCAGTGCCGGCACTGAGTCAAAGTGAGCGTTCGGCGGTGCTTGTTCAAGCGCTGCAGGCCGCCCGCTGTACGGGAACACCTTCAGCATGTAGCGCAGTGACTAGTCCGCCAAACTGCGGAGAAGGACGCCGTACTTCCCTGGCTTGGTTTTCATGAACATGCGAAAACCACATCGACCCCTGAATCGGACGAGACTTTCGTCTAGCGTCACGGATTCTGACGGTCGGAAGTGGCGGTGCAGCTCGTGATTGAATTCGTCCAGCAGTTTCCGCAGCGGGCAGAACTTGTCTGCAGCTCGCCGGTCGTTCCGGGTTGTTCGATCATCGAACGTGATGAACCTCAAAATGGTAGAAAAGCGCGCTGCACCCATAGTTGCACTGAAGATGGCAGGTCCAGTTCCTCGAGAGAACAGTTCCTGAACTGTCAGTCGGCTGTAAAATCCGCGCAAGAGGCAAAGACCCAGAAACGCCCACAGTTCTGTCTCTGTTACGTCTTGTAGCTTGTGTTGCACCTTTGCGCTGAGCTCACTGGAGTAAGCGGTTTGTACACGCCTCCGCTCCTCTTCCAAGGTTTTGTTGGTCCATTTTACTGTCTCTGCAATCATTCCATCAGTTATGAAGAGCCTGAATGCGTCTATTTCCTTCTTTGCCGCTCGTGCTTGCTGACCATACACTCCAGGTTCTTCTCGCATGATGTTAGCCTGGCTCCGACGCCGGCCAGCGGGTGGTGGCACCGTTTCCCAGGTCTCAGGAGCCCTGCGCGCGCCTCGGAGCACGTACGGGCCGTCGTCACGTGGTGGTTCTGCGCGCAGTTCGGCCTGGTGAAGGATCGTCTGAGATCTGGTGAGCTGATGGACCGTAGTAGGACCTGCCACGTCGTCCTCTCCATCGTCACTCTCCTCGTACACATGCAGCTCATCCACTTCGCCGTCATCGTTGTCAAGCTGGGAATTGGGCTCTTCATCGCTGTCATCAGAGTCCCAGCTCTGCGTAATGAGTCTCGCTGCTTCAGCAGCCGAGAGGGTGTGAATGCGTCGAGACATCGGGTCTGAAATCAGAAAAGAGGAATGCTGAATAAAATACGTTTTCAACAAGCTAGAACTATTTGTTTGGATATGCTTTTAGACACAAAAAAGGCACCGATATTTTTATCTATTTTTATACATATTTATTTATTCATTGCATGTATATATTATTTACACATCTTATAAATTCATATATTATTTATTACATAATTATCATATATCATTAGACTTATAAGTGCCATTCCCACCAGAACATCTTCAGCAAAGTAACGACAGCATTTACTGCAATATGAAGACATGCCCGCGGTAGCTTTGTTGTCGGAAAAACTCACCTCAGTGACGCGTCCAGACGTTTCGCTCCAACCGGCGCGGCGGCGCTCCTCTCGACCTACTGAGACTCTCGTTCCGCACGCGTCTTACAAGTGACATGGTGGGGACGAACGTGTCGTATCAAACTACACCCCGCCGCTCCGACGACTCGCGAGTAACACGACTCTCTGTAACATGATGACGGCCGACTTTCTGAGCCGGGCAGGCACATCCAGCGCGATGGGGATCGGAACCTTTTGGTGGGCACTGTTGGCGATCGTCACGAAGCACAGGACAGTCTTCAACGCCCTTTCTGTCCGACGAAGATGACAACTCTATATTATTCAGGTCAAGGCCAGGTCAAAAGAGGTCAAATTTTAAAGTTGATATTTTATATCAAAAAGGTACTCATTAGATGCAGTTCATCACGGGGAGTTCAATGGTGGTCTTAGTTTTTTGCTACGTGGTCTAGGACGGCTAAAAAACGACTTCAAAAATTTGACTTCATTACCTTTGAGTAGTTTTTTTCCCTATAACTTTGCCAGAAATGGAGCTATCTAGCTCAAGTTTGGCAAGTCAATAGTGGATGGATAGTTCTATAACATATATTCCGTTTTTTTTCAAAATTCATTTTTTTATTTTTTTGGCTATTTTATCAAAAAAAAATTGAATTGTAGGAGTCAAAATCCAAAAAATTCAAAAATCCGAGATAGCAGTTTTGTAGCCCCACTAATTCTACACCTTTTATGTCTTGATCATTTTTCTGTATCTCTAAAGCTGTGGAGCTGACAGCTCATCTCGCGAAACCTTTTTTTAGGTCGAAAATGGCAGGACATGACGTCATTCTGACGTCATTTGTGGCCAACCTATCAAAGCCTTTGGAAAATTTTTTGGTCAAAATGTGTAAAATTGATGCCCGGAGGGGTACTGAAAGTTTGGTGGCGATATCTGCAGTCGTTCAGGAGATATCTGCGGAAAAGGACAGGGGGGGGGCCGTTTCGCCCCCCCCCCCTACGGGGCGCGGGTTAATTGGGAATAGTCCTAACATAGCCTAACGTCACCAAATCTACCGGATTTTCAACAAATCTGCCCGACTTTCGGGTAGCTTTGGTGAAAAAAAAAACAATTCGTAGCCGGTAGTTCCATCAATTTTCTATCTGCCCTGCAAGTTTCAGTCAGACCCAAGTCGGTCTCGGTCTCCGCGTACACGGTGTCCACACGCTGCCGCTTAGTTGGAATGCCGTGGAAGGCCTCCAGGTCAGATTCTGGCTCACTGGAGGTGGACATACAGGCCATCGGGTTAGACGGGCCAGCCTGCGGCGGAATGGACATTTGGATGCCGGAGGGCCCCGCCTGTGGCTCCGACATGGCCCGAGTCGGGCGGACCAATGGCTGGAGTGTCGTCGGTGGATTCGGTCTCTACCAGACCGTAATAGTCGTCGGCGGACTGGAGCAGCGCCCTGTTGGCCTCGGCTGCCCTTCTGACCTTGTCGAGCGCGTCATAATTCCTAACGGCGGTCGGGAGTGTGTGACACCGCAGCTCAGCCAACTCGCCTACGTTGGTGCCTTTTAGACGCCGCTTGTCATTCAGCTCGTGTGCAAGCTGCACGTGGTGCCGCCTTGTGTGGCTACCGCGGAGCAGGCGGGGGTAGGGGACGTCACCTAGTGCCTCGATATTCAAGTCGATATTCTTTGGATCCCACACGTTTAGAGATGGCATCTTGCCGCCCAGGATGGAGTGGTAGCGGCCGAGGTTGTGGTTGATGAGGGGAATCAGCCGTGCTGAGATCGGGACCTGGGCTGTTTTATACTTGCGAGCAATCTTGCCACCCACATGGGAAATGATAACCCCGTCGTCCTGTGAAATGGCCCCCTGGTACTCGGCCACCGTCAAGTTTTGGTAAACACCGGTTCGGTGGCCTTGGTTCACCGACATGGCCACATAAAAAGCCTGCCGCCACCAGACGGCCTCTGACAGGCGCTCCTTGGCCATGTCCGGGAGCGAGTCGCTGACTCTCGACTCAAGAGTCTTGAGGACCTCCCTCTCGATTCGTTTACGAGTCGGATGGTTCATCCGCTCCTCCGCCTGGTGCTTGGGCCTGGGTCTTGCCATGGGCCTTTGTCAACAGGTGACGGCACTCTTTCACGAGGCTTGTGACCATGTCACCCGTCATGTCCAGAAGTGGCTGCCAATCCTGGCCATCGGTTATCTCGGCCAGGTGTCCTTTCACAAAATTTAGGAAGATTCTGACGGCATTTGTGGTCAGAGCGCCAGAGGCAGCGGACACCTGATAGCGCTCGCGCATCACTCGGTGCATCTTACGACGGTGCTCTGTGATGGCCACGAGCTGGCGCCAGTCAACAAATTCGACTCGAGGGCACGTTCAAACGCAAGCAGTGCGTTCAGCGTCGATTTGGACGGCTCGAGCACCTCGACGAACGCACCATCGACAGAGAACAGCGCCATGGGCTGCGGGTGAAGGAGCAGAGAGCTGCGCAGTGCGCAGCAGGTGCTCCTCGCGCGACTCCGCGGCACTGGCCGCTGTGGCCTGCGCCAGGCTCGACCCGTGACGCCTTTGTTCGGCCTCGAGAGAATCGTAGGCGGACGGGTGCAGAGGACTACCCGCCCTGGCGGCAATCTGCATGTTCTGTGCGACCAGAACGTTATTGTCAGCGAAAATAGCGCGCCGCTTGGCGATGCGCTCCCCGGCGGTCATGCCCCGATGGTGCGAAGAAAAGTGGCGAGCGAGGGCCTTTGCCACACTCACATTTTTTCACTTGCCTTAATGGACTTGCCCGATAACCTCATTATATTTACAAGACTATTGTACACTTTGGCAAGGAAGGATGATTGCAGCAACAAAGTACGCCATACTTTCCACAAACACACCACCAACTCGGCCCTCCAGATGTGGTTGGATGGGGTCGAGGATCGCTACGCGACATCGCGTGGACATCGGCAGCCAGGGAAGGGTAGCGAGTCAGGAGCGTTTTGAGGACTTTGGCTGCCCTTTCTCTCTCCTCCAGCTCCCTGACAAGCGCAACTCCTTGGTGAAGACTGACTTGCCAGGCGCGCTTATTACTTCCATGTAATGTCATGCATATGACCAGGCGACATAATGGCTTGCATCACCATTCTCACGATTCGGTCCAATTCGCTTCGTGTCATGGAGCACCACGCGATGAGCTGGTTCACCTGAAATACAAATGCCGTATATGTATTTGATCTATTGCGATACTTTAAACATCTTTTATACAATATGCTCTCAACAAGAAACGGTTATGATTCCAATAAAGAAACGACTTTGCCCAAAAACGTTAAGATGAAATAGGGAAGCAGTGTAGACGAATAACAATTTCAGATCGTTTGACAAGGATTACAGCAGGTTCAGGTGGCACGATAAACCACCTGCTTTAGGTTATCACCGCATATATAATGGACAAAGCCATGAATACACATACAGTATTGAACTTCTCGGCACATACCGAGCTGGTGTAGCAGGTGCGGTCTTGCAGCCTGCTGTTAAATGCGTCAACCTGGTCCATGGTCTGGAGAGTCGCCTGGGAGTGGCGCCTTTCCCCAGTACCCCTGGCATCCATCTCCCTGACAATGGCATTCGTTTGCTTGACTGTATTGTCGATACCTTCCACCTTTTTCATCAGGTGCGTCATCATTTGCCGGATTGCTGGAAAAGGATGTTAAGAAATGCGACACTGTGTGAAACTTGTGAGTCACCGAAATGTGAGCTTATAACACTAGGAACTTGAACAGGCAATGCTCCTGGCCATCTGCAGCTGTTAATTTTGAATTTCATTCAGGGACCAGACCATCCGTATTCCGTGTGGACTTTAGTCACCTTTTCCAGCGGACCATTGACACCGTCCCCTGCATTCAACGTGTCTAGGTGCCGGTAGCGAAGGCCTTTAAGTTGGTCATCACTGACGCGCCGATGCTGAGGAACCACCCGAAGTCCACTTGACTTACGGGTTTCCGCAGCCAGTTGGGGGTCGAGGACTGGAACCCGTGCCCATTACTCACCCACGTTACTCCATCCTGACCCTTTTGGGTGCATAGATAGCACAGCCAGCAGGTGGCGCGCTCTCAGCCAGGCTTTCTGTCGCGCTCGTAAGCGTCTCAACAGCCTAGCAAGCATCGCACCTGACAGTGACCGGAGAAAACCAACCGCGGCATTTTTGCGTGTCCACTGTCCAGGTCCAGAATTTTACTCTCCTTCGCTGCTTGCGCCGTTAGGAGTATGATAGCTTTGACGATCTTATGGGCACATTTAGGCCTTGCAGTTGCTCCAATATGCCACTTGATTGAACTATGTGGCGGTCTGAGGCATTTCCACCATAGACATCACTAATGCAATTTGTCGTTCCATTTGGTGCTACTCCTACTATGACTTTAAAGGTGTTGTTTGACTTGAAGGCACTGTAAGTACTGGACTTCTCATTGCAGCCATCTGGCTTCTGAATGCGAATTTCAGTACAGTCCAGTGTTGTCCTACAATTCTTGAACTTGTAGGACTGTGGCATGGTCACAAGTGTTTTTTGTAACTTATGTTAGCATGTGCGATTTTAGGCATTATGGACAGAAGGAAGAAGTACTGACTAGAAGACCAGATATTGTTATTCCTGATAAGGCTGAGACACAACTTTTTTATAACATTGTTTGTTTTGGGAGTTTCAAACCAAAACAGGCAGTGTCAAATACTACCACTGCCTCAACACTGATTAAAGGCCGTATTGAGGGTCTTGCGCCGGAATCGGCGTACGATCTTCAGCGTATTTCTACGCAGA
This sequence comes from Amphibalanus amphitrite, assembly GCF_019059575.1. NCBI lineage: Eukaryota > Metazoa > Arthropoda > Thecostraca > Balanomorpha > Balanidae > Amphibalanus > Amphibalanus amphitrite. The sequence continues at coordinate 238,602 of NW_024882416.1, read as the reverse complement.
TGATCGAGTGTGCCGGAAGAAAAATTGTTGACAGATCCGAATAGAGCTGTCAGTTTGCGCATAGTTCTTGCGTAAGTAGGCGTCGTTATATTGGCAACCTCCTGAGCACTGCATTCGGCGCGAATGCAGGGAACAAGGAGGCTGAAGACAATTAGAATGATAGTGAAATTCATCGCGCTATTATAAAAATTAATCACTCCAGTCAATGTCATCGATGTCCAGTATATCGACTTTCCGACTTTTATCCAAATGCGTACGGATTTGAGATAAATCAGTGTGACCAGAGACACAACTTTGGTCACACTGATTTATCTGTCCGATTTAGTATCTCCAGAGGGACAGTCTCAAACATTGTGCGAACCTCTGTGTGTTTGTTTCATGAAGCATCGTACAAGCCCATTCTGGCAGCCCTCCAGGTGGTGCTATTTTTCTGGGTGTCGCTCGCTGACTAGGTACGGGAGTGTTCACTTGTGTCACTGTCCACACCTCTGAGACTGTCACCCGCTTCTTCTGGGCCTCGGTGGAAAGATCGCCTAACTCCATGACAATCTTTCTGGCCACCTGCCTTTTTCCAGAACCTTGAAGTGTCTGGATACTTTGTTCTTTCTTGCGACTTTCCCGAAATTCCCAGGTGGCCCACGAACTCGAAGGTCAAGCGAACATCAGGTTGATTACGGTGAAGGTGTCGGCTAATAACGGTACCTTCTAGGGTGGACATGATATTATTGTTCCTACGCACAAACTCGAAGCGGTGCCATTCCAGCACTGCACGAATCAACTCGTCGGTGGCAAATACATCGGGTGCATTCCAGCGAACGATCAGTTCTTTCGCCGCGTTGTGGTGGCTGAGTTGGCGGCAAGTAGTCGGCTAACTCATTTCTGCACAGAGATGTTTGAGCCCCATGGTCGGGGTGGAACGACTTGATCAGTGTTACTAATCTTGTCGCTAGAATTAAGAGAAAGGGAAACAGATAAGGAGGGAGACCCTCCATGTGAGGTCATACAGGGCCATCTAAATTTGAAAACAGTGGCAGTACGTCAGATCCAGCAAAAAAAAAAAACTGGATCTTAGCCCGCCGCTAAGTCCGTGGTGTCAACCTTGTATATGCACTTAGTGCCCCAAAGAGCGATTGGTGCCCACAGAGGTACTGAGGCTATGAGGAGCGCCGGGCAGAGCTGGTGGCATACCGGTGATCGGTGAGTCCAGCGCGCTTCTGCGCTGTGGGCTGTCCGGCGCTGACTCTGCCGCGGCCCCTCTCGGTGAGGTGGAGGTCCGACACGCGCGACGCTCGTCGGCTGGACGCCGATCCGGCCCGCCGGCAGCAACGCCGAAGTTGTGAAGGGTGGAGAGCTTCCCGGTGGTCCTCAGCTGCATGAAGTTTGTCGTCATGGGCCCGCTCATCCCCCTCCCGCCCACAAGTGGGGCGCGGGTTAGCGTGAGACCTGAATTGGGAGGGTGGACATGAAGACGTGTCTTCCTGTTTATACCGAGTCCTTCAGGACTCTAAACGCTGCCTCCACTACGTTGTTTGTGTGGTTACCCCTGTTCGGGGCACTGTCCCGAAAACAAAGGGCCCACTCCTCCTTTGGAGCGCATAGGTCGTCAATGTACTTTACAAACTGCGGTGACACCGGGTCCCAGTCGGCCTCGATCTCCAGCACGATGGCCGAGATGTGCCGTGGAGAGCCGGCGTTCTCATTAGTTCTCATTATTTATCACGAAGTGTTCATAGCTGTACTCCCTCAGGCGATTATAAGCTGCCCAGCAATCTGTGTGTATTGTTGTTCCTTGAGTACGTGTCTTTTGATCAGCGATATCAATGCCCTCCATCCTTTTTTTCTACCTCATTGCTCGGCGGCTTCGCGAGAGGCATTCTTGGCGTTACTCGACTCACCCGGCGTTTGGCCTTAGTTGACGCAACATCAAACACAATGCAAGGGAAAGTGAACAGGGCACGCGTGGCTGAAAGAGATGAATTTTGAAGTCCATTGGCTTGCTTCTGTTCTCCACATCTTCACCCCCAATCAGTTTACCAATTCTAGCGACAATTGGTCTGTAGCGTTGAGAGGTGTCTGTATATTGCTGGTCCGTCAATGCCGGAATCACATTATTATAGAGGCTCTACACCCTTTCCAATCATACACCATCAGCACCGCAGGCACGAAACATATGTTTTAAACTAATATGTGTCTGGACACCCCAACTCAGAAGAGGCGGTGTCAAAGTTACCACATGTTTTTTTTTTTATAATGTTGCTGCGCCACTTTGCCGCGACATGTGATCCTCAAAGTGTTGATTATGAGGGTCCTCGCAGAGGAGAACGGATATTTTTCCGACTCCCATTGGCATCGCCATTTCGAGGGGCTAAGAAGCGGACAACAACGGTCAGCTTCTTACCAACGGATAAAACAACGGATAAAACGGACAGAGTTAGTTAATTTGTATATGCGATCCAGCAGATACACGGCCTTGCGGTGTATCACAGAGTTGTGGTGTTATCCTCTTGCTGGTGTGCGGCCTCACTGGTACGCGACGGCGACGCTCGCAAGGGGTGTCGGCTCGGCCTCCAAACTTCGAGCTAGACTGACCTGCATCTTAAGGAATTCCACCTCAGAAAGCAGTTCTACCTCCCGGAGACGCCAACGGGCTTCACATCAAACACATTCCACCCTCCAGCATCCAACACAACAGACCCTGTCCTTTAACACGCTTCACATCATTGCCTTCAATATCCAGAAGCCAAAGGCTCCCCGATTCGAACATGAACCAGGCTGCTGTCCCAGGCACCCAGCTCTGTGAATTTTTCTGTAATCAAGAACGCAAGTCTCGTTCACAAATAAGTCGATTCAAGGGAGAACCATACCATACAATAGCAAACAATGTTTTAAGTTTATAGCAAACAACATAGTTTATCTTCACGCTTTTTCTAGAATGCGGTTGCGCTGGGGTGTGTGGATACTGATCGTCAACCCGGCATTGGACAGCGGAACGACGAAGAGATTTTAAGGAAAGCCGATGGTCGCGGACACTTCTTGTGCTTCGACACTACAGAACTTTCCCTGTCGATCTTCGACTGCGTCTGTTTCCGCACGAAGTTGAAAATCTCTGGGGGTGAGCACTGAGCGCACTACGGCCTGTATCAGTGCATCAGCACTCGCTAGATTTGGGCCGTTCCATCGAACAACCAGTTCCTTCGCAGTGTTTGCATGATTCAGGTTCCTGTGTTCCCCGAATACGTTGTCCGCGACGACAGAGCCCATACTCTCAACTACGCTTTCGCACGGCGAAATCAGCCACAGGCAGGTGACCAGGTGGAGCTATGGTTTGATGTTATGCTCCACACACTGCCAGAGCATTTGGAACAGGTCCTGCTTGCCTACTGCCTAGTTTGCTTTTCTTCACTCGTTACGTGCGGATATCTTGTAAGAGGCCACCATGGCATCCGCATCCTTTCTGTGGAGCCTGCTTCAGGTATCAGACCACCTGACCTCAGACATTGGGCATGGCTTTGATCAGCGGCAGGTTGCTGGATCCCTTCCGCTCACCGGTCTTCTTTACGCCCTCTTCTCGCCTGGCTGAGTGTCGGGCGAGCGCCTCAGTGAAGATGATCACTTGCTGCACCTAGGCATGTGCTTTAACCACGAACCTGTTATAGAGCTCACTGCAGATCCTCTTGAGGTCGACTGCGCATGGGTTTAGAGCTGTTGCACCCAGAGAAACAGAGAGCAGAGAATACCTGGCGTGAGGTATGCTCGTTAGATAGTGGAAGCCTCTCCCAGGTAAAGTTCCCGCTGCAAGACGGCTTCGGTTAACAGAGCATGGAGACCATACAGTATGGACGTCGACTCATGCGTGAGAGAGTACCGGTCACCAGCAGCGAAAGGCTTCAAGACAGCCTCTCGCTCTTCTTCTGGGCGTGCCATCTGATTCTCCACGACCTGGTAACGGATGCGTGAAATTTACCCCGCGTTCGGAGTCTCTCGGACGACGAAGATTCTACATCTTTCGGCCAACCCCGTTCAAGGTCAGCGGGGGCTTGGCTGCGGTACTGGGACGGGACTGGCCGGACGACGTAAAATCTTCGTCGTCCGGGAGACTCCGAACGCGAGGTTAATCCGACACAACAATTTGATACAATACATTATTCAATAACAGTAGGATGGTGCGATCCACCTCGCAAAATGACCTTGTAGTCGGCGCGCCCTTAAGCCCCAATAAACAAGGTCGAACAATGTACATAAAACGATCAAATCGATGTGAAAACAACGCAATTGTATCACAGTTGAGCGCCGTACCACCTGAGGCGCGCAACGTACGACCTGAGCACCACGCGCGGGCGCGCAACGAGTACCAACGAGTACGTCCCACGCGTGGTCGCCGCATAGTAACCAACTGTGCTGACTGGTGAGACAACTCGTAAGATAGTCGGTATCACATTGATATGGATGAGAGCTCCTGAGATAACTCGTAAAGCAGTCGGCCTAACACGACATGAAATATGTACTAACGTTTCCTCTGGATTACAAAATCACAATTCACAGGCACAATGTTTGCAGCGACATGAGTAACGCAGCTTGTATCCGACGCGTGGTCGTCGCATAGTAACCAACTGTGCTGACTGGTGAGACAACTCGTAAGATAGTCGGTATCACATTGATATGGAATGATGAGAGCTCCTGAGATAACTCGTAAAGTAGTCGGCCTAACACGACACGAAACGTTTCCTCTGGATTACAAAATCACAATTCACAGCCACAATGGACTATGGACTAGACTTACATCGGGATGGCATTGAACCCCACGTAGAAGCCCTGCGGGCTGGGGTGGGCGCGCCGAACGGCGCAGACCACGCAGGCGGGAATCACCCGGCGCTGGGACCGGCCCAGCGTGCCCCACCTGGAAACGAGAACAGTTTGTATGTTTATGCCTGAACACATGCGCCGGCACGAACACTTCGCTTACCGTCTACTGGTTAGGCGTGCACATTTACGCGATGAATTGAGATATACTATGTATATAGGTGTAAATCTGTATTTTAGTGTATGAATATCATATCAAACGTACCTACATTACAATTGGTTGTGGTTAGCTCATAGTAATTGCCATGATAGACGGCAGGACGAAATGAAACCACCGCATAATTGCTTCAAATGTCATGCACAAAACAATCAATTGCAGATATACCAGACAAAAACAAATCGAATGTTCGAATGCAACCTCAGTAGTTATATATAATGGTGCCATCACTTACCACCACAAAGCGTACTGCCGGTACGCCTGGTACCGGAGCTGCTTGTGGAGGAGCTCCACGTCGCCGGCAGCTGGAGCCGGCTCGCCCCAGCGCTCATTATGCTGGAGCCGGCCAAGCTCCAGCATAACTGGGTCGTTGACGACGACGTGGAACTCCTGTGAGAAAGTATGATTTGTTTAATCATCACAGACCACGCATCCGTTGACAGCTTTCCGAAACAGTGTCCGTGTCCGAGCATTAAAACATTTCTTGGCAGCCAATAGTTATTATTAATGTATCAAATGAGAATAAGGAATCTCTTATTACAGTTAAGAGTAGATAATCAGGCGCACGCTGTCAAAATCGATTCCAGTTCATTGGATAGTCAAGCCACATAGGATCGCTTACACTACTTGTTGGTATTGAAAATTATTCCTTTGCAGTCGAATATAAAAATAACAATAACACGTTAATAATACGATTCACCTCCAGCAGCGTTGTGCAACGCTGGTTGCCGCAGCAAACCGACTCTGCCGCCGTCGGCATGAATGAGCACCTGGGGGTGAAATAAACGCAGCCTGTTATTACTCATCGACTACCCTGTCACAGAATAGTGCCCACGTCATGCTGAAACACAGCTTTCAAGCATGCAAAACGCGTCTGCACGGCGCACCTAACATTAGAATTCATGGCAATTATCTGCTTCCAAGCAGATAATTACAGAATGATAACACGGATAACACTTCCTGTTCCTGTCCGATTTTGCGAGAATCCGTGGTTCTAGGGCTCCCAATGCGTTTTGGTTGTTTTTGGAATATCAATATCAAGACTTTTGAAAGGAGAGCTGCGCCTCTCCTCGGCACTGTACCAGCTGCGCAGCTCACCACTGCTGAATGCCGTGCTGAGACCGGCCGACTGTCGGGCCGTGTTCGACCTGCCGCCTGCCCCGCCGCGTGGAAACCGTCAAACAGCCCGCCAAGCTTATGGGTCCCAGTGAACCGTTCACCTACAGCTACCCCCCGCTGACGAGCACCTTCTACGGCGACTTTCCTGTGCTGGAGGTGGGCGGCCTGCTGCCGCCGCCGCTGGACCCGCTGTACTACATGCCGCCCGTCTGCGCGCCGGCGGAGCGGTACGGCGGGCTGCTGGTGCCGCCGCCGCCGCCGCCGCAGACGGCGCCGTTAACGGGGTACATGCCGACCAGCGTTGACCTCCGTGCCAGCCAGGCACGGAGGTCAGCGATGCTGTGCGCTCGCGCACCATTGGATTACTGGAGGCAGGCGTGGCTCAGTGGGATGTCGCAGAACGGTTCGGAGTCAACCGGACTACTCTCTTTCGATGGTGGCGACGCCATTGCGAGGGTAAATCCCTGGCCGACATGGAGCGCTCCGGCCGACCAAGTACCATGCCCAAAGTCGCCAAGATTTTTTGCTCCAAAGCTGTAGGGAAAAGAGGACAGAGCGTGAGGAAATTGGCCTCCAGCTTCGAAGGAGCGGCCCTAATAGAGACAAGGATCCGGGGCTTGAGCTGTATTGTTGTATCTCATGGCTTTTACGTTTTTCACTTCTTTTTATGGAAGTAGGGACACTGTAAACTGCAATTGTGCCATTTTTGTTGCGCTTGTGTGAAAATATGTCACTATGAGTTGCAAAACAGTAGATATTGCTAAAAAAGTTACATCTCCTTTCTGTTTCGAAGTGAAGTAGCACGCTATAATTTCACTCACGCCGATAGAGATCACGTACAGCAGCATGACCTCAGTAGGTAGGTACGCCGAACATGTCTCGATCATATCTGTTCGGTATTGTGACAATTATGTTCATTTTTTGCAAGTAGTGACTCACACAGGCTAGTGAACAGCAATGCTGGGGACTCGTACATCCACACTCGAGCGCATGGCCTCAGTAAACAGAACGGGCACGCCCCTCCCTTTCTTACCACGTACCACAACCCTGAGAAGGCTGCTGGCCAGGAGCTTCTCGATCTACATGACTTTCCCTGAGGTATGATCCACATGACCAGTTTGCTTTATCTCCGTGAGATCACCAGCGGCCTTCAGAGTTAGCATCGCAAGAGCGATGTTGTGGTTCTTGGTGCCCCTTTGGTTTCCCCTCCGATCTTGCCCTTGGGCCCGCTGTTCCAAGTGGTCGATAAGCGAGTTGAGAAGGAGCTCGATTCTTGCACCTCTGGTGCGAAAATGTGCATAAGTGAACTATATATCTATGTGGTGTGAATATACATTGCAACAAACAACTCCACTTGACTAAATAGCAGAGCCGTGTATGGAAAGAGAGCAAGAAATTATTTACCTGAGACTATCAGTGTACCAGTAATAAGTTAACATTGCATTGGCACTCATCCGAGACGTTGGCGTCTGACACCACCGCCTCGACATCGACGTACGCGGCCCCGAGGAAGTCGGCCAGGTCCGCGTAGAGTAGATAGTTCAAAGAGTTTATTGACACTGCATATGCAAAAATATGGATAAAATACAAGATGAACAGAATATAACTTACCTAGTTTATGGATTGCAAGCTTAAAAAATAGTGTCCATTAAAAAGAAACACAAATGAATACTTTTACCCCATTACTGTATCTCGACGCCGCTCGGCCTCCGCTAGCTCCCACCGTATAGTGGCTCTCCAGGCGTCAGTCTGGCTGGATGCCTGCTTCTGCAGAGATGCAACCTGAAGCTGCAAACCACGAGCATCTGACTCCAGCTGGCTGATCCTACTGTTGGGTTCGGTCGCAGCGGCCTCTAGCTCTTGAGGGCATCGGGCGTCGCGTCGGCGGCCAGCCGACAGCTCCTCTAAAGTCGTCAGCCCTTTCTAAAGCAAATTCACCGTCAGGGCCCTCAGGACGTCCGGGGGAGTGGAAAATGGGGGCGGCATAACCAGTGTCGCCCGCGCGATAAAAATCTTCCTCATCTCTAACCCATCGCTGAAGAACCAGCAGCCTTCTAGCCGCAAGCTGGGGGTACGCAGCAGTGTACCATAATTTTTCTGCCCTCTTGATCAGAGGCAGCACGAAACTTTCACAAAGCTATCCCGGGATACGTTAAAACATACCCAGTAAAAATTCCATTGGAGATTACCAAATGGTTCCAAATTGGAAAAAAAACATTTGACTTATTGAACGCTTTTCCAAATGGTCCCAAAGAGGTTCCATTTGGAATGTGTTCAATTGGTCACCAATAGGTAACTAATTGGTACCACTTCATGAACCATTTGAATTTCAAATGAAATTGCCACCGATAGGTAACCAATAAAACCTCAGTTACGGACGCAAAATGACCTCTGAGTCGGCACGTCCCTGACTCCCTAACCCCCAACAAACAAACAAACAAACAAACAAACCACTCACTCTCGTCGACCACATTAACTTCAGTCTCCGGAGCGAGCCCTCGCGGACGCTGATCACGACTTGTCTTGCGGCGTAAGTCTTGGATTTTCTCGTTGATGAACTTGTTTATCTGCCCTAGCACGACCCGCTGGTAGTCGGAAATCTTTCCGCGTTTATCCATGTAGCAAGTTACTTCGCCTGTGAATGCAGAAAATAAAATCATTGGCACGGAAGACTGTATGTGCGCACGCTGACCCCAGCCTGGTCTAGCAGGACTGTGGTTTCCCTTGGAGACTGCTTTTGCATAAGAACGTGCTCACGCCTCGTTACCTCATTCACTTGTGTTTTGTTTTTCCCGTCTGACAGTGCTTAAACCTCTGCCCACCTGCTTTCGCTACTTAGCTTAGCTTTGCTTGGCTGCGTGTCGCCGGCGATTGACGGGTTCCGCCCCTAAAAAGCGTTTTTCTTTTCCGATAAAGGAAGTCGCCGATGTGCCACCTGCCACACCTTTCTTGGCTCGCACAGCAGTTCGTTTTTCTTTGCTACCGCTCATGTTGTTGCCACTAAAGATGTTGATTGCTGAATCTCCTTTGCACAACAGTGAGATTTCTCCAGCGTGATGAACATCAGGGCCGTTCCACCTGATCATCAACTCTAGCAGCCGTGTTCTCATTGTTGAGCTGGCGGTGCTGTCCATATACGTCATTCACCACACAGGCTATACATTCCACCACTGATTTAGGGGGAAGGAGAAGCCAAAGCTGTGTAACTAGGTCTATATTGGCTTCAGGATGGGCTGGGTTGGAGCTTTCTTGTGCAGCACCTTGTACAGCTCTTGGTTGCTGTCGCCAGGAGCCGCCATCAGGACTCAGTAGGGACGCTGTGGAGAAGCAGGCGAAGAAAGAAAACTTCGCCCGCGCGCGGCGTCGTGGTGTGCACGCGCGACAAAGTCTCAGAGACAAACACGCCCGGCACCTCGGGGTGAGGCTGGCCACGGAGGCGGCGTTTCCAGTGGGCCGGACGGGCGTCTGCGCCCCGGCCGCGTCGCACCCGCCATGTGTAGTATCGCGGCACCTCTGTGTAGATGAGTGTCGCTGCCAACGCGCCACGCTGGCACAGCTCAAAGAAGGCTGTGAGCATGGATGGATTTGCCTGCTCGCCCGCGATTACCGCTTCCAGATTTACGTCGTCGAGGAAGACGACGCTTCTCGTCCGCAACGAGATGCAGCTTTAGCCGCTGGACCGGCGGATGGTGGACATGGACTGGTCGGTCCAGCAGCCGCCACGCTGCCTCCATGGATCCCAGGTACCGGCTGTTCCGGTACTGGGTCACCTCGTCAACCACGCCGTCGGGCTGTACGGCGAACATTATCCTGTCAGAGCCCTTTGTGACATACTTGATGCAATAGCGGATCGCCCCCATCGCGTGCGTGATAAGATCGACGTTGACGTGCGAGTCTAGCGCGCGGAGGATGTGAGGATTGTAGGGAACGATCCAGCGGTTGTTGATCTCGACGCCGCGCCGTCCGGGCGTCCGCGCACGCTGACTGCCGTCCTCCGGCGCGCGCCGCCTGTACTTTGGGTAGGTGCGGATAGCTCTGTGGCCTCTAGATACGGGCGTGGATAGCCGACGCTACAGCGGCCGTCTTTCATACAGACCGCCTGCGGGTTCAGCGCACCGCACGGACCGTGTGTGATTTCCGTTTTTCAGTTCGCCCCAGACCGGGTCGAACGTCAGGAGGCGTTGCGGGATTGTGTTCGCTGTTGGAATCTTCGTGTAATTTGAGTGGCATGTGTTCTCGGAGCGGATGAGTTCGATGGTGTGTCTTAGTGTTCCCCTCTTTCTTTCCCTCTGACCTGTCACCCCTTTTCGTAGCCCGACCTCTTGATAGAGAATTGTCTCCCTTCACCTTATGTATTGTACTAAGCTACAAGTGCGACAGAAAAGCAAATAGTGCGGGTTCATGCCGCCAGCAAACACCCTCGTAAATACAGACAACTATTATGACGGCCGGAGTACTGCCTCAAACTACATAGACAGGCATCTCAATCTGATATGACTGACGGAGCACCGATAGCAAGGGCCAACGGCAGACGCTGCGGACTCAGGCCGCCTGCAATGACCTCCATAGATGCCGATGGATATTTACCGAGAGGAGCTACCGATGCCATGATAACGGACGAAATGGTGTGGGTGGAGCCATGTCAAGTGTTGGCCTGAAGTGCAGCAGTGAGCGTGAAGAGTGGAAATGAGAGAATGGGCTTTTGGTGAACACTCACATTGTAGCGGTGGAGTGGGTCGAGTAGCTCGAGCAGCACGTTGAACAGTCGGCAGGCCGAGAGCGAGGGTAGACTGAGCCCCCGAGCTCTCACCCCGTCCTGTTTTATGCACGCACACTTCCCAGTTTTTCTTCGTGGGCCTAGCGGTCGCCCGAGTCCGACAAGTGCTGCCCTCTACTGTCTTCTACGTGCTGAAAGGCGAGGTGTCGCCTCGGTCCGTTGCGAGTCCATCTCTTGGACACTGGGCAGCCGCCTTGAGGACGGCCAGCGCCGCCTCCATGACTCCCGGTGTTACACGAAACCCGCGAGTCCATCGAGCCAGGGTGGCGGCGGACGGCAGCGGCAGGTGCAGGACGTCTCTGACATACTCGTAGGCCCTGCGGCCTCTGCACCCAGCCAGCCATCCCAAATGGGGCCCACATGGGCTGGAAGTGGGGCATCTGGGCGAATGTGGGCTGGGGTACATGTGGGTATGTCATGGGCGTCCAACTGGGTCCCAGGTGAGCTAAATGTGCTAACTTTACGTGCTGGACTTGGCCAGCGCCTCCACTGTGCCGCTACCCTGCCTGATCTGTGCCGCTACCCTGTCAGACTCCTGATCTGACAGCCGCCTGGGCACACCCCTGCCCGCGTCCATGCGAGGTCGCTGATACTGCGTCGCCGGCGTTCGTTGTGGTTCGTAAACTAAGCCTATCCCGTACGCTCCGTATCATGGCATCGGCATTGTAATTATGTCGTGGCACCGGTATGGTGAATTTCGTTCCAATGTAATGCCACACTCTGCGATCGTCAGCTACTACTTTGACTACGGTCGAATATTCCATTAACATACAGGCCGCCCGCACTTGGACTATGGTTGGATATATAAATGACACTACACACGTGATAACTCACACGATCGGATAGATCATGAATGACTTCAACCAGCGTGATAGAACACAGTCAGCGGAGTACCATCAGTGCACATTCTGGAAACGGTTTGCCTGATCGCATGATCAGAACTTAAACGGTTGCGTAGTTTATTTTCGACAATGAATTTATCGAATAATCTCGGCCACCATTCCCGTCGCCCCTTGATTGTCCGTCAGCTCTGTCTTGCCGCTAGCCCTTGGAGGCGCGATCACCAGGCTGTGTGACGGCCACGCGGCCGCCATTGGTCGTCCTGGATCGGGACGGGCACCGACGTTCTTGGTTGATGACGACGGCGTCGTCGCGCGACGGGCGGTCGTTGTTAACCGCCCGGAGATACGTGAACCATTATTCATACCTATTATGCATACGTGAACCATCTTGGTGCAGACGATCGCGTGCAGTTACGGATCAGTCTCTGGATCTGGCAGCTCAGCGCACACGCACGCGTCCACGTCTTGCGCGCGAGGTTTGTCAGTGGGCACAACCCACAGCAGGATGTGAGCGTGCGGCAGGCCACGCTTCTGCCACTCGATCGTGTACAGAATGGTCCGATGCCGACCCAGAAGGCCGCCTCGCAGCTGCTTGACCAACGCCTGCAGCTTCAGGTCAAACACCTGACTGACAACGTCAGGGTTGTCGCACGGCCGATCGTGGTCGCCCGGCCTCTCCCCCCGGGTAGAGGGTGCGCAGAGTTTGCTCAATATCTGGCCAGGCCGGGTTGCACGTCACGGTGATAGAGAAGTCTGCTGCGCCAAAGTCCCGATCTTAGCAGAGCGCGTCCTGTAGTTTGGCAATCATGTAGCGTGGACTGCTCGTTACGGACGCCGGCAGCACCAAGCGCCGGCCGTGCTCCTCGCTGTCAGCGAGCGCTTTTTTATTAAGTCTTTGGATTTCTAGTCCTTGATTCTAGTTGGCTCTCTCTTTGACATATTTGCTCTACTAGTATAACGTTATGGGCGCAAAATGACCCCAGTAGTCGGTGCGCCGTAAAGCTCCAATAAACAAACAAATAAACACGCCGCGGATGGTCTCTGCGCGGAAGCCATGGAAACCGTCCTGGTTCGCACGCGCATACGACAGACGGTCGGACTCGACATTAGCCGAGTGTCCACCGGGTACTGCTGGAACAAACGGCCGCCTCGCGGAATGCTATTGAAATGGCCCGGTCTGTAACGCATGTGGAACGCCGCGTACTGACGCATCGTGACCCCGCGCGCGGCCTTCAGCTCGCGCGACCACCCGTCCGTGCCGCGCGGGTGGAGCAGCACATAGAGCAGCGGGTCGTACTGGCGACTCAGCTCGTCGATGCGGAACAGCTGTCCGCCGCGCTCGCGAACGACGATGTCGCGCCGGTCCCCTATCTCGTTGGGCATCAGGGCCGCGACCTTCATGGTCCTAGCTGGATACCTTAACAGCGCCATTTGAAACGTGTCTAAGTGGTTGCCAAATGTGTTGAAATGGTGAAAGCAATTAACCCGTCATGGTTGCTACGGGTGCTGCCACCATCGATCTTCGCTGGAATACTTTCAGCCGCCTGTCTTTAAAAACTTTTCGTCACCGTGTAGTTAACCAGTGTATTTTCCGCACATGCACGCTGCACCAACCCTCCAGTCAGGCTGCCCTCTCTCCGCCGGAAGGCGACGGCCACGCCGGCCTGGGACGGTCGGAGACCGACAGCCCCGCCGGAAACAGAACAGATATATCACCTGAAACTCTAGACCCGACCCGTCGGGCCGGGGCAGCGGCGCTCCGTCGGCTGCCGGCCAGCCGACCTACACGTGGCCCACTCACTCTCTATAACACACCGATTGCCAGACACGAAAGCCACACACGTTGGCAGCCGTTTATTATCATCCAAAAGTCTAGGCTATGCCATGACTCTCACTCTCATTCACTCTCCACCGGCGTACAAATCACTCAGTTACTCACTCACTCACTCACTCTCGTCGACCACATTAACTTCCGTCTCCGCAGCGAGCACTCGCGGACGCTGATCACGACTTGTCTTGCGGTGTAGGTCCTGGATTTTTTCGTTGATGAACTTGTTTATCTGCCCTAGCACGACCCGCTGGTAGTCGGAAATCTTTCCGCGTTTATCCATGTAGCAAGTTACTTCGCCTGTGAATGCAGAAAATAAAATCATTGGCACGGAAGACTGTATGTGCGCACACTGACCCCAGCCTGGTCTAGCAGGACTGTGGTTTCCTTGGGAGACTGTTTTTGCATAAGAACGTGCTCACGCCTCGTTACCTCATTCACTTGTGTTCTGTTTTTCCCGTCTGACAGTACTTAAACCTTTGCCCACCTGCTTTCGCTACTTAGCTTAGCTTTGCTTGGCGGCGATTGACGTGTTCCGCCCCTAAAAAGCGTTTTTCCTTTCCGATAAAGGAAGTCGCCGATGTGCCACCTATCACGGCTTTCTTGGCTCGCACAGCAGTTCGTTTTTCTTTGCTACCGCTCATGTTGTTGCCACTAAAGATGTTGATTGTTGAATCTCCTTTGCACAACAGTGAGATTTCTCCAGCATGATGAACATCAGGGCCGTTCCACCTGATCATCGACTCTAGTAGCCGTGTTCTCATTGTTGAGCTGGCGGTGCTGTCCATATACGTCATACACCACACAGGCTATACATTCCACCACCGATTTAGGGGGAAGGAGAAGCCAAAGCTGTGTAACTAGGTCTATATTGGCTTCAGGATGGGCTGGGTTGGAGCTTTCTTGTGCAGCACCTTGTACAGCTCTTGGTTGCTGTCGCCAGGAGCCGCCATCAGGACTCAGTAGGGACGCTGTGGAGAAGCAGGCGAAGAAAGAAAACTTCGCCCGCGCGCGGCGTTGTGGTGTGCACGCGCGACGAAGTCTCAGAGACAGACACGCCCGGCATCTCGGGGTGAGACTGGCCACGGAGGCGGCGTTTCCAGTGGGCCGGATGGGCGTCTGCGCCCCGGCCGCGTCGCACCCGCCATGTGTAGTATTGTGGCACCTCTGTGTAGAGGAGTGTCGCTGCCCACGCGTCACGCTGGCACAGCTCAAAGAAGGCTGTGAGCATGGATGGATTTGCCTGCTCGCCCGCGATTACCGCTTCCAGATTTACGTCGTCGAGGAAGACGACGCTTCTCTCGTCCGCAACGAGATGCAGCTGTAGCCGATGGACCGGCGGATGGTGGACATGGACTGGTCGATCCAGCAGCCGCCACGCTGTCCCCATGGATCCCAGGTACCGGCTGTTCTGGTACTGGGTCACCTCGTCAACCACGCCGTCGGACTGTACGGCGAACATTATCCTGTCAGAGCCCTTTGTGACATACTTGATGCAATAGCGGATCGCCCCCATCGCGTGCGTGATCAGCTCGACGTTGACGTGCGAGTCTAGCGCGCGGAGGATGTGAGGATTGTAGGGAACGATCCAGCGGTTGTCGATCTCGACGCCGCGCCGTCCGGGCGTCCGCGCACGCTGACCGACGGCCTCCGGCGCGCGCCGACTGTACTTTGGATAGGTGCGCTCGGGCAGCTCTGTGGCCTCTAGATACGGGCGTGGATAGCCGACGCTACAGCGGCCGTCTTTCATACAGACCGCCTGCGGGTTCAGCGCACCGCACGGACCGTGTGTGATTTCCGTTTCTCAGTTCGCCCCAGACCGGGTCGAACGTCTGGAGGCGTTGCGGGATTGTGTTCGCTGTTGGAATCTTCGTGTAATTTGAGTGGCATGTGTTCTCGGAGCGGATGAGTTCGATGGTGTGTCAGTGCTCCTCTCTTTCTTTCCCTCTGACTTGTCACCCCTTTTCGCAGCCCGACCTCTTGATAGAGAATTGTCTGTCACCTGATGTATTGTACTAAGCTACAAGTGCGACAGAAAAGCAAATGGTGCGGGTTCATATCGCCAACAAACACCCTCGTAAATACAGACAACTATTATGACGGCCAGAGTACTGCCTCAAACTACATGTAGACAGGCATCTCAATCTGATATGACTGACGGAGCACCGATAGCAAGGGCCAACGGCAGACGGTGCGGACTCAGGCCGCCTGCAATGACCTCCATAGATGCCGATGGATATTTACCGAGAGGAGCTACCGATGCCATGATAACGGACGAAATGGTGTGGGTGGAGCCATGTCAAGTGTTGGCCTGAAGTGCAGCAGTGAGCGTGAAGAGTGGAAATGAGAGAATGGGCTTTTGGTGAACACTCACATTGTAGCGGTGGAGTGGGTCGAGTAGCTCGAGCAGCACGTTGAACAGTCGGCAGGCCGAGAGCGAGGGTAGACTGAGCCCCCGAGCTCTCACCCCGTCCTGTTTTATGCACGCACACTTCCCAGTTTTTCTTCGTGGGCCTAGCGGTCGCCCGAGTCCGACAAGTGCTGCCCTCTACTGTCTTCTCCGTGCTGAAAGGCGAGGTGTCGCTTCGGTGCGTTGCGAGTCCATCTCTTGGACACTGGGCAGCCGTCTTGAGGACGGCCAGCGCCGCCTCCATGACTCCCGGTGTTACACGAAACCCGCGAGTCCATCGAGCCAGGGTGGCGGCGGACGGCAGCGGCAGGTGCAGGACGTCTCTGATATACCCGTAGGCCCTGCGGCCTCTGCACCCAGCCAGCCATCCCAAATGGGGCCCACATGGGCTGGAAGTGGGGCATCTGGGCGAATGTGGGCTGGGCTACATGTGGGTATGTCATGGGCGTCCAACTGGGTCCCAGGTGGGCTAAATGTGCCTAACTTTACGTCCTGTACTTGGCCAGCGCCTCCACTGTGCCGCTACCCTGCCTGATATGTGCCGCTACCCTGTCAGACTCCTGATCTGACAGCCGCCTGGGCACACCCCTGCCCGCGTCCCTGCGAGTTCGCTGATACTGCGTCGCCGGCGTTCGTTGTGGTTCGTAAACTAAGCCTATCCCGTTCGCTCCGTATCATGGCTAGTGGTGTCAATTTCAGAAAACGTATGTCCAAAGTCCGTCCAATGTCCAATGCTTACGTCGATTGTCCGTCCAAAAATGTCCAAGCCAGCCATTTGTCCAAAGATGTCCGACACCTACGCAATAGTTTACACTCAACACTGTTATTTAATTTGCTTTTCATGTAGGTACCGTTACAAGCTCAAAAGTGTTAATCATATCGAAAGCTGAGCTTTCTAATAGCCAATCAATGTTAAAGGGACTATCCCACCTTTAACATGGGGTTTGAGTTGAGATAGCCAAGTTTGCGGCGAGGTTCAGAAACCACTATCTATCTAGGTTGCAACCCCCGCGGCCTCTTGGTGTTGAAGAAATTCGTTCCCTTCATTTGAAAATGGGCCTTGTACAAGGCCCTATCTTCAACATGGAGCGACCGTTAGTGTGACGTCACCTCGTTTAGTCATTCTGATTTAAATGGGTTTGTTCGTTGAAAAATCGCTTAAAACTTGGTCTGAACTTTGTTGTGGTGCCTACAGAGTAAAAAGAATCAGCTTTATGACAGTAATGTGGCCTGGGGAAGGAGGTAATTTTGGGCTGTGACGTCACATATTTGAAAGTTTGTGTTTGGAATATGGGAAGCCTAAGATGTTTAATGAGAAATAAATGCCAGAACCGTGTTCCTGGTCATCCAATCTATAAAGTCGGGCACAATTTAACTGGTTTTAACAACATTTTAGAAGGTGGGATAGTCCCTTTAAACACGACTACTTTTTAAAAATGTTGAGGTGTAGCAAGCGATTGTCCAAAGTTGTCCAAAGCTTGCTGCCATTGTCCAACCGAATTCCGAATTGGACATTGGACAAAATCGGAATTCCGAAGATTCAAGTTCCGATTGACACCACTAATCATGGCATCGGCATTGTAATTATGTCGTGGCACCGGTATGGTGAATTTCGTTCCAATGTAATGCCACACTCTGCGATCGTCAGCTACTACTTTGACTACGGTCGAATATTCCATTAACATACAGGCCGCCCGCACTTGGACTATGGTTGGATATACGAGCCGTTGTCTATTACGACGCTTTTGCGTTGTTTTATTTTACCCTGTCTTTTTTATAAAGTCTTCTACTTTCTAGTCTTGATATCTAGAAAGTTTCTTCTTTTGAAACACTTGTTTTACTAGCGCGACGTTATGGGCGCAAAATGACCTTTGCAGTCGACGCGCCCTAAAGCCCCAATAAACAAACAAACGAGCCGGCACACTCGTATAAATGACACTACACACGTGATAACTCACACGATCGGATAGATCATGAATGACTTCAACCAGCGTGATAGAACACAGTCAGCGGAGTACCATCAGTGCACATTCTGGAAACGGTTTGCCTGATCGCATGATCAGAACTTAAAAGGTTGCGTAGTTTATTTTCGACAATGAATTTATCGAATAATCTCGGCCACCATTCCCGTCGCCCCTTGACTGTCCGTCCGCTCTGTCTTGCCGCTAGCCCTTGGAGGCGTGATCACCAGGCTGTGTGACGGCCACGCGGTCGCCATTGGTCGTCCGGGATTGGGACGGGCACCGACGTTCTTGGTTGATGACGACGGCGTCGTCGCGCGACGGGCGGCCGTTGTTAACCGCCCGGAGATACGTGAACCATTATTCACACCTATTATTCATACGTGAACCATCTCGGTGCAGACGACCGCGTGCAGTTCCGGATCAGTCTCTGGATCTGGCAGCTCAGCGCACACGCACGCGTCCACGTCTTGAGCGCGAGGTTTGTCAGCGGGCACGACCCACAGCAGGATGTTAGCGTGCGGCAGGCCACGCTTCTGCCACTCGATCGTGTACAGAATGGTCCGCTGCCGACCCAGAAGGCCGCCTCGCAGCTGCTTGACCAACGCCTGCAGCTTCAAGCCAAACACCTGACTGACAACGTCAGGGTTGTCGCACGGCCGATCGTGGCCGCCCGGCCTCTCCCCCGGGTAGAGGGTGCGCAGAGTTTGCTCAATATCTGGCCAGGCCGGGTGGCACGCCACGGTGATGAAGAAGTCGGCCGCGCCAAAGTCCCGATCTTAGCGGAGCGCGTCCTGTAGTTTGGCAATCATGTAGCGTGGGCTGCTCGTTACGGACGCCGGAAGCACCACGCGCCGGCCGTGCTCCTCTCTGTCAGCGAGCGCTTTTTTTATTAAGTCTGGATTTCTAGTCCTTGATTCTAGTTGGCTCTCTCTTTTGACATATTTGCTCTACTAGTATAACGTTATGGGCGCAAAATGACCCCAGTAGTCGGTGCGCCCTAAAGCTCCAATAAACAAACAAACAAACACGCCGCGAATGGTCTCTGCGTGGAAGCCATGGAAACCGTCCTGGTTCGCACGCATATACGACAGACGGTCGGACTCGACCTTAGCCTGAGTGTCCACCAGGTACTGCTGGAACAGACGGCCGCCTCGCGGAATGATATTGAAATGGTCCGGTCTGTAACGCATGTGGAACGCCGCGTACTGACGCATCGTGACCCCGCGCGCGGCCTTCAGCTCGCGCGACCACCCGTCCGTGCCGCGCGGGTGGAGCAGCACATAGAGCAGCGGGTCGTACTGGCGACTCAGCTCGTCGATGCGGAACAGCTGTCCGCCGCGCTCGCGAACGACGATGTCGCGCCGGTCCCCCATCTCGTTAGGCATCAGGACCGTGACCTTCATGGTCCTAGCTGGATACCTTAACAGCGCCATTTGACACGTGTGTAAGTGGTTGCCAAATGTGTTGAAATGATGAAAGCAATTAACCCGTCATGGTTGCTAGGGGTGCTGCCACCATCGATCTTCGCTGGAGTACTTTCAGCCGCCTGTCATTAAAAACTTTTCGTCAGCGATTCCCAGACACGAAAGCCACACACGTTGGCAGCCGTTTATTATCATCCAAAAGTCTAGGCTATTCCATGACTTCTCATTCACTCTCCACCGGCGTACACACTCACTCACTCACTCACTCACTCACTCACTCACTCACTCACTCACTCACTCACTCACTCACTCACTCTCGTCGACCACATTAACTTCAGTCTCCGGAGCGAGCCCTCGCGGACGCTGATCACGACTTGTCTTGCGGCGTAAGTCTTGGATTTTCTCGTTGATGAACTTGTTTATCTGCCCTAGCACGACCCGCTGCTAGTCGGAACTCTTTCCGCGTTTATCCATGTAGCAAGTTACTTCGCCTGTGAATGCAGAAAATAAAATCATTGGCACGGAAGGGGTCAGTGAGGCAGCAGCCATGCCACTATTTTTGAAGAGGACCCAGTAAAAATACCATTAGAGATTACCAAATGGCCTTATTGAACACTTTTCCAAATGGTCCCAAAGAGGCTCCTCTTGAAATGTGTCCAATTGGTCACCAATAGGTAACCAATTGATCCCGTTTCATGACCATTTGAAATGTTTTGAAATGGTCACCAATAGATAACCAATTGATACCACTTCATGACCATTTGAAATGTGTTGAAATGGTCACCAATAGGTAACCAATTGATCCACTTCAAGACCATTTGAAATGTGTCCAAATGTTCATGAATCCATTTGAATCCAGTTCATGACCATTTGAATCTACCAAATGGTTTCCATTTAAACCTATTTCATGCCCAGTTGAAATGGTTTTCAAATGGTCCCAGCTGGATTACCATTTGAAGATCTTTTTTTAAGTCCATGCATTTCGTCCACAAAATAACAAACTGCATCGTGAATTATTTTTATTTATTTTTACTCTGCAAGCATATACTCGTACATTTGCATCAGCATTCAGCATCTACCTACAAACATTATCTACATTGGTCAACACTGCACATCGATGAGGCGATTGCTACGAGTATCAACATGTTTTTTTTTTTTATAAACAATGTAGTACACTGGGCCATAGGTACGCCATTTCACATAGGTACAATGAACGACATGATACAATATTATTCCGCTCGGTGTTGCTATTTATTGTTTCGACAGATTTCTTCCGTGGCGAGCAGAATTTTCAGAACGTAGCTATGCAGGCATGCAGCCCCTCTGGACCCATGTAGAACCGGTAGACGGTGTCGGCCCGGTGCAAGTTCGTGCCCGCAACAGTACAGGACAGCACGGGTTAATTGGGCGATGGGGTTTCCATTTGGAAACCATTTCGACACCAATTGGGATCAAATGGGAATTTCTTCCATATGGAAACCATTTCGATACCACTTGGGATCAAATGGGACACACCATTTGAGCTCTTGATGAGAGGAGTGAGATGCCGGTAAAATGAAGCTTATGCAATTTTTGCATTAAATGTGTTTACTGAAAAAGTTCAAACAAAATTTGTCTACTATATAGAAGAAAAAATAACTTGTACTACGCCAAGATGAATTGGCCACTGCACTGGCCAGTGGCCAGCGCCGACACATCCCAGCCTTTGGGTGAACTGCTAGTTACAGTGTCACTCTGTAGGTGGCGCTGGCATCTGACAAGGCTTCAAGAGATCCTGCTGCGCCCAAGCTGGCTCGATAGACCGCCGACCTTTTTTTTTGCCGTTGATGACAGGCACTATGTTTAACCCTATGGACAGTTACTTGTGCGCTGGTATGGTCTCCCGCCAGGTGGACCGTCCTCCATGGCCTGCGGCGGTTTGGGTTGGCGTCGGTCGCTCTCCAGGGCTGGCGCCGCCGCCGCCCGCTCTACTGCTGCGAGCTGACGACCCGTGCTGGCGGCTCCATGCCGCGCCGTCCCCGCCGCCGCCGACGGGGCCTACCGGCGGCCCCTGCAGCCAAAAGGACCGCCGACGCAACGACCGTCGCGAGACCGATCAAGAGACCTCGGGAGGAGCCGAGAGAGCTCGCCTGGTGGCAGACGGGCACCATCTACCAGATCTACCCACGCTCCTTCTGTGACAGCAACGGGGACGGCGTCGGCGATTTGCCAGGTGGGTGACACTGGTGTGTACCAGTGTAGAAACGTGTATCAACTGGAGACGTGCATCGTGTATTGGGCGTCTGAAAAGTCAGAATAGGGGCGGGTTCCCAAAAGCTTTAACAACACACACACACCTTGTTTTATTGGGGGGGGGGGAGTGGAGGTGTCATTTTTTGTGCGCTTACCTATGTCTGTAAGGATAAAAATAGCAGCCTTAGGCCAGCGACCACCTCGGCTAGTCTTATCGGTGCGCTATGTAATAGGACCTCATTTCCCAGTCATCCCAGTCTTTGTCTATATTTCGGAACAAGCAAATCTTCTAACGGACGAACATTATTAAAGTTCGGTCAATTATGCCTGATATTTCAGTGTTCATGTTCCGAGATAACAAAATTGTGTTTGCCACATCTATGCAACATCTTCACCATCGCCCGTATTGGTGTTTTACCAGCCGCGAACGCATAATGGGGGGGGGGGGGTCCGTTGGACCCCCGTTGCCGTTTCGCCCATGATGGAGCTAGAGCTTCGCGGAAAAAACTAGCGTGTTGCCCGTGACAAGATGAAGCCGATGATACCCAATTTTAAGGTCCTAGGTTGACCCTCCAGGTCAGGTCAATGACTCAAAAGTCGGGAAGATCGGGACCTGTTAGAGCGTCGTAAAGTTTGGCTGCAATGGAGTTTTCGGGGTGCTGATCACGAATATCATGTTAGTTTTATCAGAGACGATGTCTTCATGTATTTAGGTCAAGTCGGGTCGGGCCAGGTCATGTCAACCAGTAGGGGTTGCCGGGTATTCGTAGCAGGTGTCATGTCAACCGCCTCTGAAGTTTCGTAATATGTTACGAAGCCACCAAAACTACGTTGTAAATGTTCAACTGGTTGCTAAATTCGCTGAAAAAAGCTAGCCTAGAAACATGTAAAACTCGAAAAAGTGAACCGAGGTCACCAATCGTCATTGATCTGACCTGACCTTCAGGTGACCTTGGCAACCACCTTAATGCATGGAGCAACATCATATCCCATGTTTGAACGCTTGAAACCACAAAGAGACTGCGAACGCGTGGCTTAGCCGACACATACCGAATTGCGATTCCGGACAAATATGGTCTCAAAAAGTATGTCACAGGTCAAAGGTCATTTGGGGCAGGGCCATGAAATTTTCAGGGTAGGTGTACAATGGACATATTGCTGCGCAGGATCTCCGTTACAGGTATGGTTTTATGATTTTCCCTACATCAGTTCCTTGAGCGAACGTTGGATGAGCATAGGTACATGGAAAAGCACACTGTCCTTTGATTTGCGGCGTGGCACGTCGCGAGTGGAACGGGACCGGCAGCCGCTGGAGTAGCGTGCCCGGCCGGCCGGGTCGCTGGGTCGGCGACTGTCCGGACTCTGTTTACCCCTCTCGTGACTGGGGTCGGCTCCTACCGTGGACTCTGACCCGGTGCACCCCTCCCGTTACGGCCCCCGTGTCAGCCGTCACCCTGTGATGGACCGCAGGCCGGCCGGCAGCGGTCGTTACGCCAGCGCGCCGCCCGACCGGCGCCGAGCTGCCTTGTTTCGGTCTATTGAATTCATCAGCGGCCGGCCTGGTGCAGGGGCGGCGGCGGGCGCACTGTGTAAGGGGTTGGGATGGGCGGGACGGTTGGGACGGCTGCGACGCCCACCATATGGGGTGACGCCTCTGACAGTTAGCTTGGCCAGGCAATCGATCGTCAGTCAGGGAGCGCAGCGGCAGCTGTGCTCGCCCCGCCCCCGCCCCCGCCGCCGCCATCGACCGGTGCGCTGACGGCGCGGCGCCGGCCGTGTCGTCAGCCTCGCTCCGCCCCTGCGCCGGCGCGGGGCCGACCTCGGGGGAGCCTCCTGGGAGCGGGCGCAGCGCCAGAGCTCGCCTGACATCAGCCGCGGCCGCCGCATACCGCAAGAATAGACACACACACGTGACACCGCACGACGCCACCGAGTCAACATGGGCGCGGACGGCGGTGAGCCGCTGCAGAACGGCGCCGGAGCTGACGACGAGAGCATGCCTCCGAACGAGGCGCGCGCCCTCACCGCCGGAGAAAAGCCACCAGAACTCATGGAGAAGACTGCAAATGGCGAGACGGAGGTGGACGTCGAGGGGGTCGACTCGGGCGCCCCCGAGTTCTGCGGCCTCACCAAGGAGGAGCTGATGCGCTATGCTAACGACCCGTTCTGGGTGCGTCTGCGCTGGGTGCTGCTGGCTGTCTTCTGGCTGATCTGGCTGGCGATGCTGGTGGTCGCCGTGGTGATTGTCGTGCTCGGCCCCAAGTGCGCACCCGTTCAGAAGCTCGACTGGTGGCAGAAGGACACCATCTACCAGATCTACCCGCGCTCGTTCAGTGACGACAGTGGTGACGGTGTTGGTGACGTGGCTGGTGAGTGCCGGGAGGGTAGAGGGAGGGAGGCGAGAGCGCAGGGCGTCGGTGGATGGGTAGAGGGAAGGGTGTCGAGGAGAGGGAGAGAGCTAATTGTTATTCCACGCGCGTCCGGCGTTCGTGCCTGGCAGTCTGCTACAGACTAAAGTGAAGCCTTATCAATGGTCCTTTCGTTTCAACCTTTGTGTTCGAAGTCTGTAAAACTGATGTGCAACAAATGATTGCAGCGGGGTTTTTGGTGTGCCAAAATAGTATTTAGTTTTACGCGCCGATTCGGTTATGCAACATTGCTGACGCCTAGCCTTTTCCTCCTGACGTGCTGCCCTCACCGGGCACGAGGCTCCTGGGAAACCAGTTCAAACCGGTTACAGCGCCGGCGGCCCCGCCCGGGTCGATCCTCCTCCCGGGGCCTCCGTCCCCGCTCGCCGCCTGGTGGCAGCTCGGGGAGTTAGGCTACTCAGAAACCCGACCCTCCCCCTCCCCCCAGCGGCTACGCTCCCGGGACTGCTGACGTCACTAGCAGTGGGAGATTTCCGCCCCCCCCCCCCCTCCGCCTCTGGGGCATTCCACGTCAAATCGAACAAAAATCGGCTGTTTTGCACCTTACCATCAGCGATTTCATTATAAATTTGTGGGCGAGTTCCTGTGTCGCCCCGAACATTACATTGATGTTTTTTGCACATTCTGACCACAGGTCTTCTAAATATAGGGCATCGAATTTTTACAAAATGTTGCATCTTTATATTTTTGAACGACCATAACTTTGGTTGTACTTGGTTGATTTTAATGAAATAAGCCTTACTGTTTAGGTAATTTCTTAAGCATTTGTTTAGAATTGCACCTACTTAAATATATGACCTTGAAATTTGCTTAACTCTGTTCTTAAGCACAAAAATTGAAATAGCAAAAAACACGTCACCTTCGATTTGGCTAATTTTCATATATTTTATTGCCTACCATATTCTTAACAACCTGTGAAAAAAATAGAGTGGGCCATTCATAAGTTTTGAAGAAAATGGCACATATGCAAACGTATGTTAGCACGCGCAGTGGAGGGGGAAGAGTGAATTTCGCCCCACCCCTCCTGTTTTTCGCCAATATCTCATAGTATTAATGCGAAATTAATTATAGCTACCTGTCCAAAATTGAATAGCACATCTCATCGTGCAAGCAAGAAGAAAATCGGCTCACAACTGTTCTAGTAATAGCGGTGTAAAGTGAACATTCTGTCGCCGCGGCGACGCGGCACCTCGGCAGCCGGCGTCGACCGCTAGCCGCCGCCTGAATTGTAGACTGTGCCGGGACGGAACGGAACGGTTCCGTCTTTACATCGCGCTCCTTACCGCTGATTACGTTCAATTCGCGTCAAATTTTGTGAGAAGACTAAGAAATGTACAGGCAATCTCATGGTGTAAGAATTTTGAAAATCGGTTGGTAAACAATTGAAATATGAACGTGTAAACACAAAATTGTGATTGCTGCGTTTCCCGCGTCGGCCGATCCCGCCTCAGCCGGCGACATGTTACTCTTAGCAGGTCTCTAACTGCCATATTTATTATTGGATTAACTAGAAATTCCCCATACATACTCAAAAATGTATATTCTTTCGTAAAGTGAAGATAAAAAGACGTGAAGATATCGATGCGTGATAATGTTTTCGTTGAATTTTTGGCTTCATGATGCATTTCCACACGGCTCAAAATTCACCGCAAAATACCGTTTGCCTGAGACACTTTTACTATGGAACTTGAATGCTTGACTACGATGACTATGTATTTCCATTCTCGCAGAGTTTGGGATATCACTTATCAGCAATCATTCATTTCAGAAAGTGTACACAAGCAAGCATGTCTTGACTCTGTCTTTCAAGGTCACGCGCGGTTGCGTGATGTTGATGCATGAAAACGGCGTTTGCCGCGAGAGTTATGAATGGCCCACTCCAATTTTTTCACAGATGGTTAGGAACATTGTGACGGACATAATATGTAAAAATTACCCGAATCGAAGGTGACGTGTTTTTTGCTATTTAAATTTTTCTGTTTTAATTCAAGGTCAAATGCATTTCAAGGTCACTTCAATTAAATTTTATAATTAAAAATCAAAGCCTTATCAATTGCCTACAAGACCCTGTTAGTATCATTTTGATACCGGAAAAGGAACCAGATTTATAGACATTTAAAAAATTGATGTGTGGCATTTTTGGCTATATTCGATGACCTATATCTCAGCAATACTTTATCAAATTTCGAAAATATTATACGTAACTCAGTTTTGAACCATGCCCAGTCTGCCTACAAATTTTCAGAAAAATCGAAGGGGATGACGGATTTCGGTGTTTGATTTGACGTGGAATGCCCCCTCTGTCTCACCCCTCCCCTCTCCCCTACTGCGACGACCGCGCCTTAGTCCCGTCAGAGCCAGCGTCGCGTTGGTGTACTGTATGACATGGGCCGTCTATTTGGGGCCGTCTGCGCCGCAGCTGTGCCCCGGCTGGTAATAGGTTTTGTTATCACAGTCCGCCAGCCCGGGGGAGGGAGGGAGGGGCGAGGGTAACGGGCCAGGCGGAACGGGGTCGGGGAGTGGCGGTCATCACCCTCAGTGGGGAACGGGGAGGGGGTAATCGAGGCGAACCAGCCGGGGGATGGGGCGTCGCCCCCCCCCCCCCCCCGAGGGGAGGGTGGGGCTGTGCTTTGCTCGGAAAAAACGGCGAGGCGTGATGTGGAATATATCGTACTTATTCACTCGTCAATTATGTCCGTGTCCCGCCTTCAAAGCTCCTAAAACACTGCGGATGTTCGAGGGCATGACATGTTGATAACACAGCAAAACGTGTGTGAGTGAGCGGTATTCGTATTCGTCGTCCCACCCACGCCTTTCTGATCTTATGTCGGATGTATCCTTACATTTGACTCGCTTTCAGTTTCCCTCTCCGCTGTGAACCTGTCAGTAACAGCGCCGTGTTGTTGGCAGGAATTCGCACCAAGCTCGACTACCTGAAGGACCTGGGCGTGCGCTCGCTATGGCTCTCTCCGATCTACAAGTCGCCGATGAAGGACTTTGGGTACGACATCTCCGACTTCCGCGCGGTAGACCCGCTGTTTGGCACGATGGAGGATTTCGACGGCCTGCTGGCCGACGCCAAGGAGCGAGGTTAGTGAAACTGCGGGCGGTGGCCAGTGGGTGGAAACTGCGAATGAGCGGGGTTAGTGAAGTTGTTGAACTGCGATTGTAATGTCTGAAGTTTGAATGCTATGAATGCATGCGACTGATGGAGGTGTTCTGGACTCGACAGATTGATCACTTGACAGATTCAACAGATTGATGACTTTTGTCGTCTGTTGTATTTTAGGGGTCTGGCTGTTGGTTTTCTGGCGTCGGAAGAATGGATTAACCGCCACAGATGATATCCCGTTTGCAGTCAGGCTGTTATTGTGAGTCTGCCCGTTAATATCTGCCTGTTTTCCTCCTAGCCGTTGTCTGACGTTCTGTAACCCTCCCACCGGCAGACATGCACTTCATCATGGACTTTGTGCCGAACCACAGCAGCGACCAGCACGACTGGTTCCAGCGCTCGGTGAGACGCGAGCACAACTACACCGACTTTTACATCTGGGCGGACGGTGTGGGCGGCGGCCCGCCCAACGGCTGGCAGTCGGTGTTCGGCGGGTCGGCCTGGACCTACAACGCGGCACGCGGCCAGTACTACTACCACCAGTTCCTGCCGCAGCAGCCCGACCTCAACTTCCGCAACCCCAACGTCGTCAAGGAGATGGATGATGTCATCCGCTTCTGGTTGGACAAGGGCGTCGATGGATTCAGGTGAGACGATTGTAGGTGCGATGGCTATGTTTTTGGTACAGAAGAACAACAACACTCTTCTAATAAGACGGCTAGGTTTTTCTTGATCGAATGATGATACAAAGGCTCTCACCTAGCTGAGCGAGAGTTACGCGGGATAGGTTTTCTACATTGTTTCAGCCTTTAGATCACGTAGCGCTGAATCGAGCTGAGCTGATCGTCTTTATTTTTGTTAAATACGATCACATCCTGTGTTTATTTATTGTGACCGTTATAACGTCACTAACCGGTGTCCGTTTTCCGTTGCAGACTGGACGCGCTGAAGCACCTGTTTGAGACTGAGGATCTGACCGCCACCGAGCCGCGTCTGCCCAACACGACCGACTCCGACTGGGGCGCGTTCAACCACACGGGCGTCACCACCGACCTGCCCGAGACGTTCGACGTGCTCTCCGGCTGGCGCAGCATCTGCCAGGAGTTCGAGGACAAGGACGGCGAGCACAGGCGAGTGACGCGTGGGTGTTAGCATGGCGACCGGGCTGGTGGGGCTGAAACGACGGTCTCGACAGCAGGGCTGCTGGATGTTCGCTGTTCGCTTTTATCTTTTTTCTTGCTTTGCGACTTATCAGAACATTGGCTGTCGTTATTAGTTATATTTTGAATGTCCGTTCTTCAGTTACTGCACACAAACTGTCTCTGTTAGGCTCAGGAATAAACAAAAGTACTTTCAAATTGTATTCGCCATCTCGTATCACTTACCCCATGCCTTCTTTGACCTCTGTGTCGTGCCGTCTGCGCAGGCTTCTGATGGCCGAGGTTTATGGCGAGACGAGCCGTCTGATGCAGTACTACGGCAACGGGACCGACATGGCTGACTTCCCCTTCAACTTCCTGCTGGTGGAGCGTCTGAAGTCATCGGCCGACCTGACGGGCACCAGTCTGCAGTCGGCTATCGACGAGTGGCGCCGTGCACAGCCCAACGACACCTGGGCCAACTGGGTGCTGGGCAACCACGATCAGCCGCGCGTGGCCTCTCGGGTCGGCGAGGAGGCGGCCGACGCGCTCAACATGCTCCTCCTGCTGCTGCCCGGCACGCCCGTCACCTACTACGGCGAGGAGCTGGCCATGACGGACGCCGAGATCGCTCCGCCGCAGCGCCAGGACAAGGCCGGCCGCGACCCGCAGCGGACGCCGATGCAGTGGAACGCCGAGGCCCACGCTGGGTTCTCGGCGGCCGAGCCGTGGCTGCCGGTCAACTCCAACTATCGCGAGGTGAACGTGGAGACCCAGCTGGCGGCGGACACCAGCCACCTGAAGGTGTACCGCGCCCTGCAGAAGCTCCGGTCGGGCGCCGGAGCCGAGTCTCTCACCGCCGGCGACTACACAGAGCTGGTCGTCTCTGATAAGGTGAGACTGGTGAGAGGCTTGGTAGAAAAGTCTGGTGTGATGGATGCAGTTAGGAAGGGATTGAGGGATGGAGCATGATGAAGTAATCCTTTTTCGTTTCGTAATTTTGCTACATGAATCACTTGAGAGGCGGTGATACTTTATGGAATGTGAATACTCATGTTTGTAAGAGAAACATCCCACTGACATTATTTATATTTAGGTATAAGTGCTGCCTAAATTGCCTTAAATGTACGGCTCGATTTAACAGGTATCATCTGCTTGATGTGTCCCAGCAATACCGCGTGTCGCGTGGCGTCCAAACACCCCGCTATGACTAGAGCCATATGGACTGACGCCGCTCTCCCTCCCCGGCAGATATTCTCGTTCATGCGTCTGCGCAGCGGCAACCCGGGCTACGCCGTGATCATCAACACATCCGACCAGACGCTGTCGGCAGACCTGACTCAGGCCGGCTCCAAACAGCTCGCCGATGAGGGCACTGTGGCCGTGCGCAGCTCACAGGCTACCAGCGAGGCCACCGGCGTCGGCACCCGCGTTCAGTTCAAGGCGGTGCCGCTCGGGCCTCGCGAGGGCATTGTGCTGTCGTTCGTGCCCAAGGCAGCCTCGTAAGCCGGCTTCGGCGACTCTGGGTGGTTTGCGGCGATCGCTGATGACGTCTGATGGCGCGCGATGTCCTCCGATGACGCGTGATGACGTTCGGTGACGTCCGGTGACTCCAGGCCAGCGGCGGCCCACCATCGGTCGGCCGGATGGCGTAATGTTCTGTTGCCTGATGTTGGACCGCTGCCGAACATTCAGGGACCCAATCGGTCTGGAGTCTGGTAAATTGGCCTACATATGAGATTATCGCAATATACTGGCCCCTTTAATCTGGTGTTTGTTGTCTCGACAGAGTGAGACGGTTATATGATGTGATCGAGATCGTATGAAAGCCTGACACGGAATCGAGATCCTGGGCAGCAGACGAGTTGATACACCAAAGGAGCCCATATCACGACAGTAATGAGTGGCACTGTACCAATAGGCGTTACAGGTTAAATTTATGAACGGTGGGTGTCGAATCTTGCTTACATACGGGCTTTCATACGGCCCGTGGACATACAATACAACTTTATTTCACAGGCATGCCATGAAGACGACTGGAATTATTTTTTCGGCGCTGATGTCTCTTGAAGTTTGACTAGCGAATGCCTACAAAGATAACAAGTCTCACATTTATGTACCGATTTATTGAACGGTTCAGGGTAACCCCACCTATGTCATGGGACGAAATGGTCGTTATTATAGATGTGACATTCTACAGCCAATTAGAGTGTTGAGGGGGTTCCCTGAAACAAGACGGACAGTGATATCCACGAAACGAATTATACTCCCAGTGTAACAAAATCTACTGCGCAACGTCTTCCTGTCTGACATCTCCGAAGTCGCCATTCCCGGTACCTACCAGACACTCCCCACCTATCTGTTCGTGGCGTTCCGCGTCATCTGTTACATTCCCAGACTATACCGGCGTTAAAAAAGCCACCCCGCGCCGCCAATGTCAGTCCACAGCCCGGCTCCGGCGGTCGCCCACCATGCTGCTTCTACTGGTGGCCATCGCCGCCACGGCGCCTCTGGCGCTGGCCAAAGACAGAAACTGCTCTGAGGGCTTCAAAGACCTGGGTCTGGAGGACAACCGGTGCTACTTCTTCAGCAGCGACGACAGCACGGTGGCCAACGAGACGTGGACGATGGCGTTCGTCAAGTGTCAGACGTTCGGCGGAGATATTCTCTCTGTTAAGGACCCGCTGCACTTCTATCCCATGTCCGTGCTGGTACAGCAGAGTGGCGCCGACGCCTGGACCGGCCTTTTTCACGTGGGCGAAACATTCAGCTGGGCTGACGAGAGCCCGTACAACGAAGAGCTCAATCAGTTCATTGTCAACAAGTCGTCCAGCGCTATGTACGGCTACATCTCGGCTCAGGACGGCATGTTTCACTTCACCGACGGGGATGAGGTGATGCCTTACATCTGCTACGAGGACACTCTGATCCCCACAGAAACTCCTCCAACTACTCCCACGCCGCCCAACTGTACCGACGGATGGCAGGAGTTTGACGGCCACTGCTACCTGTTCAGCTCGGAGGAACAGGTCTGGACAACCGCTGAGCACAACTGCTCCACCCGGGACGCTGACCTCGTCTCTATTCACGATCATGACCTGGTGACCTTCCTGCTCATTCAGGCGGGAGCGGACATTTTCTGGACCGGATTACACAACGAGAACACCTCGTACGCCTGGGCTGACGGCTCCAGCACAGAGGACATCGCCGACGTCGTCGAGCCCATGTTGGACACATGGGAACGCGGCAAGGACTGCGTGGCCCTCAACCAGGCCCCTTATCCCAAGTCGCTGGTTCATTACGACTGCTTCGCGACGCACAAGTATGTGTGCTACAAAGAGTTTCGGAAGTCTGATGCGTATGCTCTCGATTATTCTAACAAATGGTATGCTGTGTAGCGGAACGACTTCGACTGATGTAGGCGTGGCAAAATAGTGTGCATAGGTAGCCACGGCGTGAAATGCCTCGTACTTTCAACTTTTTGAATAGGCTTGCTTAAAACGTACAAAAACATGACGTGGCGTGTGCTCATGAATTGCTACATGAAATACACTGTTCATGCAAAAAGTTCATCGGATGGTTTTGCAGATGTGCCGTCGTTTTCCTTGTAAAACATAGTTTGGCGTTACGGCGCTGCCTGTCGTTTCTATCCCTACATAATCTGAAGTCAACAGTTTTCATAGGTGTGCGACGTCCACGGCCATCGGAGAGCATACCTACTATAGATATGTCACACTTCTGGCGACATTCGTCTTTTGTGTCCGAATATGACAAACACAAACACAAAAATATTACGAAGACCTACGAACGGCTATGATAAACGGCACGTGGAACATGCTGAAGGAAGCAATGTATGCGGCGAAACTGTATAGCCTACTCTTCGAGTGGATACGCACAGTCGCACATCATATAACCTCTGGTCATAAAAGTTCGAAGCTTGCGCCCTTTCCGAGGCGCGCAACTTTGAATTTGAGCAGATCGATCACTCAGGCTTCAAACAGCACGATCAAGCATTCCAATCCGCTTGGCCATGGGCTGGCGTAATCCAGGGTATATAGAACAATAGAAGGGCGTCATCCGCTCTGAGTGGGCCCCAACCCGGATGCTGGCGGACCGTGGCAGGCATGGGCAATGGGCATTCGATGCCCGAGAGGGCACGAGGTTCTCGTATACCCTGTGTTTAGAATCCGTGCACCGAATGAGTCGACTGGGAGCCGGCTCGAATAGGTCTCCTTTAGCCAACTGTCCCGAGTCCGGCATTCGTCAGTGGCCAGAGTGAAGGAATGGAGTTTTCAGTCAGCGCTTGGTATATGTCCGAGTACAAGAGCACAGAAGTGATGAAACTTTCAGAAGGGTTAATACAACTTGTGAAGGCAGTGGGCGTTTATTACAAATCGCACACCAGACATTTCACATTTGACTACTTACAGAGACAATGTCTGAAACATTGAGCATCCACTGCATGATACAAATTTGTTATAAATTCTACATCACTTGTTCGACCGACCAATACAC
This sequence comes from Amphibalanus amphitrite, assembly GCF_019059575.1. NCBI lineage: Eukaryota > Metazoa > Arthropoda > Thecostraca > Balanomorpha > Balanidae > Amphibalanus > Amphibalanus amphitrite. Next base: position 205,794 of record NW_024882416.1, on the reverse strand, counting down.
TGATTAGTTGCGAAGAAACAACTTGTTTTACACGGTTATGCTATTCGTAAGCTCAGTTACTTCTAGGAAAGCTCGCTAGAACTGTACATTGCATTGTCACGTTGACAATTAAATTAAAGGGACCCTCGGCTCCCACCTTAACATTAGATTTGAGTTGAGATAGCCAAAATTGGGTCCCTGGCTCACAATTACCGGTTTCGGCACTCACAACATCGAGAAATGCCTTAAATCGGAAATATTGAATTTCAAAATTGCAGCATTTTGATTCAGAGGGGCTAATGCTTAGGAATACCCCTCTGAATGTGTGACGTCAGCGCAAATATCTAACGATTTTTAAATGTTTGACTAAAACGTTTTGTAGCACGCGGTGGTATATGCTATTTGCGCGCAACATCTGCCGCAAACGCCGCACTTCTAAAATAAAGTCGCTAGAAACAGCGGAGATCCCAAAAAAGTAAACAAAAGTAAAAGTCTAATATCTTGAAAACCGGTGAATATTTTTTGGTGAAATTTGGTAGATATTCGTTTTCGCTCTTTCTGAACCGAGCGACATCACTTTCATGCCAATTCATAAACTTTTTTGAAGGTGGGAGGGTCCCTTTGTAGGGATCATCTATGCGATTTGTCATTTCATATTGTCATTTTCATTTATATTGTCACCGCTTTATTAATCAATCTGTTACCTGTTGTCAATTGCGCGTCAAGTTTGTTTGCCATTTGTAAACCGGCCTGCCGCTTTTTTTTTTTTTTTAAATTTTGTCTTCCCGGCATGCCTAAGGCAACCGCCAGGGAAGGGGAAATTACTAAGGCTGGCAATGAGCCAGATCTTTCGTTTTACTTTACTTTACTGTCAGCTATTTAATTCTGACCCAAGCAAGAGAGAGAAGCAAACTTTACTTTAATTCGGCTCATGTGGCGTCCGATTAACAAGGCAAGGGTGTCCAGAAAGGGGTAGAATATTCATACTTGATGCTGTAAATCTTGCTGCTGATGGTGTGAGGTGTTGCAATGTGTGATGTTTGTTGTGGGATGTATTTACCAGGAAAAGTCCTAACTAGAAAAAACCTGGTGCCTAAGTCAAGGGGCAAAAACTGTCGAGTACAGTAAAAATCCCCGCAATAGTTACGTTACGTTATATCTCTAATGTGGACAGTGAAAGTGTGATTGCGCAGGCTGTTCGCAGGGATCGGCCAAAATAAAAACCGGCCTACCGAGTGAGACAGCCAGCGGGTTATGGCAGCCGGTGTGACCCGGGTGCCCCAGTCATGTCCCGCCCGTCTCAGGGGTACAACTTTGACTGGAATTTGGTGGCTCTGGAGGAGTAGCCGTGAGGCATAGCTCGACTCCTAGGCAGCGATGTTGGTAGGGCTAGTGGTTACCCGTTGGAGGAATTCTCTGAAGGAAGATACGGCGTCCGTGGTGAGGGGGTCCGTCAAAATAGAAGCCAGCCACGGCTGCCCTGTACGCTTTGGATTCTGGGCGAAGGTCAAGGTCGTATAGTCGGATTTCATGGTCAAACCAGTAGAGGGTGGAGGGAGGGTAGGAAAGTCGCCTGCCGCTGGCGTACTCAAACTTCAGCGACCCGATGTCAGGTGGAGGGATCTCACCCCTGGGACGTCTCTTCGGGATCAGGTCTGGATCGGGATCGTCGGTGTCGTTTCGGGGGCTGTCAGGCTGGAAGCTCGCCGTGTAGCCTCGGGTGAACGGCCTGCTTCGAGAGCAGCCGAAGTCGTCGGGGTCCGTGGTTGGTGTCGGTGAGTCGGGGGTGTCAGTCTGGACTTCGGCAGAGACCAGTCGGGCGGGTCGAGTTTGAGAGGTCGAGTCGAAGGTGGTCAGTTTGGTCGTTTGGGTGCTGGCGTCGGTCGTCTGAGAGCTGGCTGTCTCGGTCTGGGTCTGAACAGGGACTGCGGTCGCCTTAGGGGCCATGACCTCACCATCTGTCTGGACAGAGGCGTCTGTGCGAGCCGGAGGGGGCTGCATCGTTCGGTGCTGACTCTCAAGTGGAGGCCAAGCTGTGGAGTTGAGCGGCGGGGGTTGGAATGGCGCTCGCTCTCGAGTGTCTCGTTTGGTGGTTTTCCAGACGGGGCAGCTGTTTCGGTCCCATGCTGGGTGTGGACCAGAGCAGAGAGGGCACTTTGGGACCGAGGTACAGTCACCTGTGGGGTGGCTGTCCCTGGCAGAGCACTGCCCGCAGACTGTCTCTTTTCGTCGGCAAGAGCGCATGGAGTGGCCTAGCTTCCAGCACCTACGGCATTGCCTTGGCAGCTGGATCCAGGGTCGAACAGGGACGGAGAGGTACCCGCAGAGGAGCTTTCTTGGGAGATCGAGTCCTTTAAAGCGAAGTCGAATCAGGGGGTTTGGAGTTCGGTCCTTGGATTTGAGCCTCTGCACCTCGATAACACCCTGCGGGGCTAGTTCGGTGAGGAGCTCTTCGTCAGAGAGGTCGCTGAGGTCCGGACAGTGAATGAGACCCTGCGATGACATCAGGTTGGTTGCAAGAACAGCCGAAACAGGTTTTCCGAGCATGGTTTGGCAGGAGAGAAGGGCAGAGCTTTGGTCTTTGTTGAAGGTCGAGATGAGAATTTTGCCAGATCCGAGTTGTTTGGTTTTTTCGACTTCCGAGTCACAGATCGAGCGGATTTCCCTGATGATGGCGAACGGGTTCCCTCGCAGTGGAGTGCCATCAGGCCGGCTCATCAGGATGAGAGCGCGGCCTTCTGGTGGGTCAAGGTCGGGTGGGAGACGCGCCCCTGGAGGCGGTCCGGTCGAGTCCATGGCCATGATCGGGGTCTGTTACAGGCAAAGATAAATAGTCCGGTTCGTTATCACCGCTAGGTTTCCCCCGGACTGAGCAGTTATCCTAGATGACCTACCTACAGTCACATAGAGCAAAAAGAGCTGAAGGCTTACTCAAAGTTAGCGACCAAGGTCGTCCATGGACGACCCTGGAGCTCAGTGAGGACACCGTGCGCTAACTGACGTGAAGCGTCGAACTGGTGCGTGAATATCGAAGAATCCAAGGTTTGCGCAGAGGGGCCTGCCGCTGGCCTCAACCTTTCTAGTAACCGCTGTGCCATACGCTATAGAACGTGTCGTGCAAAGGTCACGGCGGCACCCCTGAGGCGGCCGCTGCCCGTACGTTTAGGAGCCCATTGTCGTGACGTCATGACTGTGAGCAAAGGTCGCGGTAGGGGCTCTCCCGGCAGCCGGACGGTGACTCATACGTTAAGCTTGTCTCTCGCCGCGCCTGCGGGCATATTGGTAGTACTAGGAACGGCCAGCATGTGACCGCGGTTTTCGGCGACATTGTCAATTCGTTTTTCGACTCTGCTGTTCGCTGCAAGACCAATACACATAGAAAACGGCTCGGGCATTTGGAGAAGAGCGGCTACTCTGAGGCGAGGGAAGAACACGGAGATTCACACAAACGACCTGACTAGGTTGCACCGGCCACAGTCGACCGAGGTGGGCTTCCGCGCCCTTAAAGACGCCTCTGACTGGCCATTGCGCTGACACCCTGGTCGGACCACGGTCATTGATCGGACCCTGCCACTGGTTCGTGCTCAGGCTGCCTTAGCGGGTAGACCTGCTCGACCAGACGCCCCACTGGTGGGCGAGTGCTCGGTTCCGACTTTCACCGCCGGTCCAACAGCGTTCTGCTGGTTCCCGCCGATCCGGTTACGACACCGCAAGTGCCGTACCGACTCGGGCGTCCCAGGTGGGCGTAACGGTTACCACACCAGTTCGCGACCCCCAGGCTCTGTCAGCCGTCGTACGGCTCTCGGACGGACACTCTAATAGATCAGCCACAGATCAATAGGTTGTCACAGACCGTCCGTCCAGCCAAGCGCTACCCACAGCGTAGTACGACAATTGGTGACCCCGACGTGATCTCCGTTGTTCAACCTTAGCCTCTCGTCATGCCGGCGGACAGCGCACAGTCCGGCGCCGCAGCTCAAGACCCAGCCAGCGTTCCAGCTTCAGCCTCCGAGTCAACTCATCGGCCCATGGCTAGCTTCCGGCTACCACCATACTCTCCGGAAGAGCCCGACCTGTGGCTACTGCAGGTGCAGTGCGCTTTCGACGTCAGCGGGGTCGACTCCGACGAGCTGAGGTTTAAGCTCCTCGTCGCAAACCTCCCCGCCAACATCGCCGTCCAGGTCAAGGACGTCATCCGGTCATCTCGGTCTTTTGACGTGCTGTGTGCAGCGCTCCAAGCCCGCCTGGCACAGTCACGCGCCGACCGACTACAAGCCCTGCTCGGCCGCCAACAGCTCGGCGATCAGAAGCCGACGGCGCTGTTGCGCTCAATGCGCAACGAGCTAGCCGCAGCCGGGGACGCCCCGGTTGATACGGAGCTCTTCCGTACCCTATTTCAACAACGGCTACCGCAGCCCGTCCGTGCTGCCCTCGCCCTCCTGCCAGCCGACAGCACGCTTGACGCACTGGCAGAAGCGGCCGACCGGTACCTGGAAGCTAGCGGACCCGACCCACGGCTATCAGCGATCGCGGCACAGCCGTACACACAGCCGGCACTGCCCATCGCTGCTGCAGTGACAGCCCCAGCGTCAGCTGCAACCCCTGCGCTGGACACCGTCATCGCCTCCCTGGTCGCTAAGATGGAGCGCCTGGAGGCCAGTAACCGACGACTCGAGGACGCCGTGCGACGCGACCGCAGCCGTTCCCGGCCGCGCCAGGCGTCTCGCCAGTCTCGCCGCCCGTCACCGGCTCGTCCTTCAACGCCGCCGCACGACGACACGCTGTGTTGGTACCACCAGCGATTCGGCGCCCAAGCGCGCCGATGCAAGTTGCCGTGCTCCTGGACCGCCTCGGAAAACTGAGGCGCCCCGTGCTGATGGCGCAAAGCACGGGCGCCCCTCCTGCCGCGCCACTCCTCTTCGTGAGGGACACGGAGACGGACCGGCAATTTCTAGTCGACACCGGGGCGCAGGTCAGCGTGCTGCCTCGCCGCTGCCTGCCCAACGGGTCCACACTGACCCCTGGTCCTGTCGGCCAGCAGCTCGTCGCGGCAAACGGCTCACCGATCGCGGTGCACGGCACCTGCCTGCTGGACGTCACCTTGAGTCAGCAGCACCGCCTGAAACATCGATTCTTCGTCACTGACGTCACCACACCCATCTTGGGCACCGACTTCCTGGCCGCACATCACCTCGTCGTGGACGTTGCCAACCAGCGTCTCCTGCGGAACGGCACCGTCTGCGCCAGCGCCGAGCGGTCAAGGCTGTGCTCCATCGGAGTGCGTCTCGTCCGGGAGCAGGCTGCTGCTCGCTTCGCAGCTGTCCTCGCCCGGTACCCGGATGTGACCTCACCAAAACCTGGACCAACACCGGTGAAGCACAACGTGACGCACCACATCGTCACCAAGGGTCCACCGGTGTACCAGCGGCCACGACGCCTCCCGCCGGAGCGCCTTCAAATCGCACGTGCTGAGTTCAACAAGATGCTCCAGCAAGGCATCATTCGACCGTCGAGCAGCAGCTGGACAACTCCACTCCACATGGTGCCAAAGAAGAGACCCGGCGAGTGGCGTCCTTGCGGCGACTACAGAGCGCTGAACGCCCGCACCGTACCAGACCGCTACCCGCTGCCGTACCTGCGGGACTTTTCAGCCGACCTGCATGGGTGCACCGTCTTCAGCACCATTGACTTGGTGAAGGCCTACCACCAGATCCCGGTGGAACCTGCCGACGTCCCCAAGACAGCCATCACGACACCGTTCGGCCTCTACGAATGCGTTCGGATGCCGTTCGGCCTCAGAAACGCCGGACAGACCTTCCAGCGTTTCATGGATGAGGTCCTCCGCGGCATACCGGGCTGCTTCGTCTACCTGGACGACATTCTGCTGGCCAGCCCGACTGCCGAACACCACCTGCAGCTCCTGGACCAAGTGCTTCAGCGCCTCAACACCTACGGCGTCGTCGTCAACAGGCACAAGTGCGTCCTGGGACAGGAGCAGGTGGTGTTCCTCGGCCACTCGGTAGACGCCGACGGCGTCCGCCCGCTGCCTGGACGAGTCGAGGCCATCAAAGACTTCCCGGAACCGACCACTCAGTCCCAGCTACGGAGGTTCCTGGGGATGGTAGCCTACTACCACCGCTTCATCCCCCAGGCAGCCGAGCTCCTGCAGCCTCTGCACGCCTTAATCACCCACAAGGCAAAACGCTCGAGAGCGCCTGTCACGTGGACAGACTCGGCGCGGCAGCGTTTCAAGAACGTCAAGGACGCCCTGGCCACGGCGACACATCTCGCACACCAAGTCCCGGACGCGCCGCTCGCCCTCTTCGTCGACGCCTCGGACTGCGGAGTGGGCGCCGTCCTCCAACAGCACGTAGCTGGCGAATGGCAGCCGCTAAGCTTCTTCTCCAAGACGCTTCAACCTGCAGAGAAGAAGTACAGCACCTTCGGGCGCGAGCTGCTCGCTATCTACCTGGCCGTCCGGCACTTCAAGCACGCCATCGAAGGCCGGTCGGCAATCGTCTTTACAGACCACCGCCCGCTGGTAACGGCCATCGGCTCCTCGTCCGACCGCTACTCGCCACGAGAGGTCCGCCACCTGGACTACATCGGCCAGTTCGTGTCTGACATCCGCCATGTGCCTGGCAAGGACAACGTGGTCGCCGACACGCTGTCACGCACGGTCTCGATGGTGGCCCAGCCGCGACCCCCGCTCGCCGACTTCACTGCCATCGCCAAGGCCCAGTCCGAAGACGGCTCGCTGGAAGACCTCGAGGCCTTAGACACCTCACTGCGCCTGCGCCACATTCCGGTCGGCGATGGACTCCGTCTGCTCTGCGACGAGTCCACCGGATCGCCTCGGCCGGTCCTCCCAGAGGCGCTGCGCCGGCCCTTCGCCAAGGCTCTGCACGACCTGTCGCACCCTGGCGTCGAGGCCACCGTCAAGCTCGTCTCTAAGCGGTTCGTCTGGCCCGGTATGGATCGCGACGTGCGCCGCTGGACCCGAACCTGCCTCGCCTGTCAGCGCTGCAAAATCGGCCGGCACACCAAGTCTGACGTCGGCACCTTCCAGCCACCTCAGCAACGCTTCGACCACGTCCACGTGGACCTCGTCGGCCCGATGCCTCCGTCAAGAGGGCACTCGTACCTCCTGACGTGCGTCGACCGGTTCACTCGGTGGCCAGAAGCCATCCCTCTGCCGGACATCCGCACCACCACGGTCGCCCGCGCCTTCCTCGAGCACTGGGTCGCCCGATTCGGCGTTCCGTCCATCATCACGACGGACCGAGGCGCCCAGTTCGAGTCGGCCCTCTGGTCGGAGCTACAGCGATTCCTGGGCTGCCAGCGAACTCGGACGACGTCCTACCACCCGGCCTGCAACGGTATGGTGGAACGCCTGCATCGCCAGCTGAAGGCCAGCCTCCGTGCACACCAGGCTACGTCATGGACGGACGTGCTGCCGCTGGTGCTCCTGGGCATACGCTCCACCATCAAGGCGGACCTGCAGGCGACGTCAGCCGAGCTGGTGTACGGCTCCTCACTGCGGCTTCCCGGCGAGTTCTTCACCAGCAGCCAAGCCTCACCAGCATCACCGGCCGGTTTCGTACAAGACCTGAAGCGCGCCATGTCTCAGGTGCGGCCGACACTCCCACGTCCGGTCCAGCGCGCCACGTACGTCCCGACGGCACTCCAGACGGCGACACACGTCTTCGTGCGCAGGGACTGTCACCGCTACCCGCTGGACGCTCCATACGACGGACCGTTCCCGGTTACCGAAAGGACCACCAAAACCATCACCATCGACCGTCGACAGAAAAAGGAGGTCATCAGCATCGACCGGTGTAAGGCCGCCTTCCTGGAGACACCAGACGAATCCGGTCATCGACAGTCTGACCTGCCGACTGTGCAGCCGCACGGTACTCAGTCCAGCGGCCCGCCGGCCGCGCCACCGCTCAGCAATGAGCCCAGCGGCCCGGAGCTTCTGATCTACGGTGACGCACCAACTCGCCCTGCAGCCGTCGCTCGGGCTGACGCTGCACCATTGCAGCCTCAGCCGATACTACGGACGACCCGCTCCGGCCGCGTCGTACGACCTCCGGTGAGATATCGCCATGTCACTTTTGTCCGCGACATGTCTGGCGAGGGGGTACTGTAGGGATCATCTATGCGATTTGTCATTTCATATTGTCATTTTCATTTATATTGTCACCGCTTTATTAATCAATCTGTTACCTGTTGTCAATTGCGCGTCAAGTTTGTTTGCCATTTGTAAACCGGCCTGCCGCTTTTTTTTTTTTTTTTAATTTTGTCTTCCCGGCATGCCTAAGGCAACCGCCAGGGAAGGGGAAATTACTAAGGCTGGCAATGAGCCAGATCTTTCGTTTTACTTTACTTTACTGTCAGCTATTTAATTCTGACCCAAGCAAGAGAGAGAAGCAAACTTTACTTTAATTCGGCTCATGTGGCGTCCGATTAACAAGGCAAGGGTGTCCAGAAAGGGGTAGAATATTCATACTTGCTGCTGTAAATCTTGCTGCTGATGGTGTGAGGTGTTGCAATGTGTGATGTTTGTTGTGGGATGTATTTACCAGGAAAAGTCCTAACTAGAAAAAACCTGGTGCCTAAGTCAAGGGGCAAAAACTGTCGAGTACAGTAAAAATCCCCGCAATAGTTACGTTACGTTATATCTCTAATGTGGACAGTGAAAGTGTGATTGCGCAGGCTGTTCGCAGGGATCGGCCAAAATAAAAACCGGCCTACCGAGTGAGACAGCCAGCGGGTTATGGCAGCCGGTGTGACCCGGGTGCCCCAGTCATGTCCCGCCCGTCTCAGGGGTACAACTTTGACTGGAATTTGGTGGCTCTGGAGGAGTAGCCGTGAGGCATAGCTCGACTCCTAGGCAGCGATGTTGGTAGGGCTAGTGGTTACCCGTTGGAGGAATTCTCTGAAGGAAGATACGGCGTCCGTGGTGAGGGGGTCCGTCAAAATAGAAGCCAGCCACGGCTGCCCTGTACGCTTTGGATTCTGGGCGAAGGTCAAGGTCGTATAGTCGGATTTCATGGTCAAACCAGTAGAGGGTGGAGGGAGGGTAGGAAAGTCGCCTGCCGCTGGCGTACTCAAACTTCAGCGACCCGATGTCAGGTGGAGGGATCTCACCCCTGGGACGTCTCTTCGGGATCAGGTCTGGATCGGGATCGTCGGTGTCGTTTCGGGGGCTGTCAGGCTGGAAGCTCGCCGTGTAGCCTCGGGTGAACGGCCTGCTTCGAGAGCAGCCGAAGTCGTCGGGGTCCGTGGTTGGTGTCGGTGAGTCGGGGGTGTCAGTCTGGACTTCGGCAGAGACCAGTCGGGCGGGTCGAGTTTGAGAGGTCGAGTCGAAGGTGGTCAGTTTGGTCGTTTGGGTGCTGGCGTCGGTCGTCTGAGAGCTGGCTGTCTCGGTCTGGGTCTGAACAGGGACTGCGGTCGCCTTAGGGGCCATGACCTCACCATCTGTCTGGACAGAGGCGTCTGTGCGAGCCGGAGGGGGCTGCATCGTTCGGTGCTGACTCTCAAGTGGAGGCCAAGCTGTGGAGTTGAGCGGCGGGGGTTGGAATGGCGCTCGCTCTCGAGTGTCTCGTTTGGTGGTTTTCCAGACGGGGCAGCTGTTTCGGTCCCATGCTGGGTGTGGACCAGAGCAGAGAGGGCACTTTGGGACCGAGGTACAGTCACCTGTGGGGTGGCTGTCCCTGGCAGAGCACTGCCCGCAGACTGTCTCTTTTCGTCGGCAAGAGCGCATGGAGTGGCCTAGCTTCCAGCACCTACGGCATTGCCTTGGCAGCTGGATCCAGGGTCGAACAGGGACGGCGAGGTACCCGCAGAGGAGCTTTCTTGGGAGATCGAGTCCTTTAAAGCGAAGTCGAATCAGGGGGTTTGGAGTTCGGTCCTTGGATTTGAGCCTCTGCACCTCGATAACACCCTGCGGGGCTAGTTCGGTGAGGAGCTCTTCGTCAGAGAGGTCGCTGAGGTCCGGACAGTGAATGAGACCCTGCGATGACATCAGGTTGGTTGCAAGAACAGCCGAAACAGGTTTTCCGAGCATGGTTTGGCAGGAGAGAAGGGCAGAGCTTTGGTCTTTGTTGAAGGTCGAGATGAGAATTTTGCCAGATCCGAGTTGTTTGGTTTTTTCGACTTCCGAGTCACAGATCGAGCGGATTTCCCTGATGATGGCGAACGGGTTCCCTCGCAGTGGAGTGCCATCAGGCCGGCTGATCAGGATGAGAGCGCGGCCTTCTGGTGGGTCAAGGTCGGGTGGGAGACGCGCCCCTGGAGGCGGTCCGGTCGAGTCCATGGCCATGATCGGGGTCTGTTACAGGCAAAGATAAATAGTCCGGTTCGTTATCACCGCTAGGTTTCCCCCGGACTGAGCAGTTATCCTAGATGACCTACCTACAGTCACATAGAGCAAAAAGAGCTGAAGGCTTACTCAAAGTTAGCGACCAAGGTCGTCCATGGACGACCCTGGAGCTCAGTGAGGACACCGTGCGCTAACTGACGTGAAGCGTCGAACTGGTGCGTGAATATCGAAGAATCCAAGGTTTGCGCAGGAAGTCGAGATCGATGGCCTGCCGCTGGCCTCAACCTTTCTAGTAACCGCTGTGCCATACGCTATAGAACGTGTCGTGCAAAGGTCACGGCGGCACCCCTGAGGCGGCCGCTGCCCGTACGTTTAGGAGCCCATTGTCGTGACGTCATGACTGTGAGCAAAGGTCGCGGTAGGGGCTCTCCCGGCAGCCGGACGGTGACTCATACGTTAAGCTTGTCTCTCGCCGCGCCTGCGGGCATATTGGTAGTACTAGGAACGGCCAGCATGTGACCGCGGTTTTCGGCGACATTGTCAATTCGTTTTTCGACTCTGCTGTTCGCTGCAAGACCAATACACATAGAAAACGGCTCGGGCATTTGGAGAAGAGCGGCTACTCTGAGGCGAGGGAAGAACACGGAGATTCACACAAACGACCTGACTAGGTTGCACCGGCCACAGTCGACCGAGGTGGGCTTCCGCGCCCTTAAAGACGCCTCTGACTGGCCATTGCGCTGACACCCTGGTCGGACCACGGTCATTGATCGGACCCTGCCACTGGTTCGTGCTCAGGCTGCCTTAGCGGGTAGACCTGCTCGACCAGACGCCCCACTGGTGGGCGAGTGCTCGGTTCCGACTTTCACCGCCGGTCCAACAGCGTTCTGCTGGTTCCCGCCGATCCGGTTACGACACCGCAAGTGCCGTACCGACTCGGGCGTCCCAGGTGGGCGTAACGGTTACCACACCAGTTCGCGACCCCCAGGCTCTGTCAGCCGTCGTACGGCTCTCGGACGGACACTCTAATAGATCAGCCACAGATCAATAGGTTGTCACAGACCGTCCGTCCAGCCAAGCGCTACCCACAGCGTAGTACGACACCTTTAAGTGATCGTTGCAATGGTAAAACCAAAAGGTGTAAATATTTACGTACGAAATAAACCTTAAAGGGACCCTCCCACCTTCAAAAAAGTTAATGAATTGGCATGAAAGTGATGTCGCTCGGTTCAGAAAGAGCAAAAACGAATATCTACCAAATTTCATCGAAAAATATTCACCGATTTTCAAGATATTAGACTTTTACTTTTGTTTACTTTTTGGGATCTCCGCTGTTCCTAGCGACTTTATTTGAAAGTGCGACATTTGTTGCGCGCAAAGCAGCATATACCACCGCGTGCTACAAAACGTTTTAGTCAAACATTCAACGGACGTTCGAAAGCCTGATGACGTCATCAGATTCCCGTAATGGTTAAGAGATAGGGACCACGCTGGTCCCACCCTGCAAGTAAAGGGAAGAAATTTCTTGAACACCATAAAGCTGCGGGGGTTGCGACCAGGATAAATGGTGGTTTCTGAGCCTGGCCGCAAACTTGGCTATCTCAACTCAAAACTAATGTTAAGGTGGGAGGGTCCCTTTAACCTGCGCCCGGCTGGGGGTCCTGGATTTCCACGCCCTGCTGGGGGGGGGGGGGGGTGTTTGAACACCCCCCCTTCTAACTCGGCTCCTGGGCCACGTAGCGATACGCGGAAGGCGGCGTTCGAAAGAGCGTCAAAAATAATGAGGAAATCACTTCGGTCAATTTTTTGGTCAGGTCAAAGGTCAGGTCACCAGAGGTCATTGAAGGCAAAATTTCGCCGATTTCCAGGTCGAATGTCGACAATTTCCAAGAAGCCAATGCATAACTCGGGAACCAATAGAGCTACAGCGCCGCGGAAAAGCGCATTCGATAGCCCTATTAGCGCCCTTTCTGAGTAATTTTCTCAGATTTGACCTAACGTCAACGGTTTTGCCTGCAGGGGGCAAAAACTGCAAAAATAGCCGATTTTTTCGGAAACAGTTTTTCTGCAATAACTTTTGACCCAAGCCTTGTACGAGCTTACTTTTATCGGCATCGTGTTCCTCTCGTCAAGACGCATCGAATGAACTATAACTTGACCTTGAAAGGTCAACTTAAAAATTTGACCTCAGGTCAAGGTCATGACCTGACCGGAAAGGGTCATGTTGCATATCAGTCGATCCGTATCGTCGAGCTGAACACATCTAAGGCGTTTTCATCGCTCTAGCATGCCTCTATCAAAAGTTATTTGCGAAAAACTGTTAGATACCATTCGTGACCTAAGATGACCTCAGGGCATAAACAGGGGTCACGGACACCATTTTCATGTTCAGTGTGTCTAAACCACTTGTAATTCAGTGTTTGGGAGCGTTTATAATGTCTTTCGTCCAAAAGAAGCGCATTTCAATTTTCTCCCATTGACTTATAATGGGGAGGTCGCAAAATTGACCTGACCTTAGGTCATCGATATCAAAATTCTGAGATATACATTTTGTACATGCTATTGCTCTTAGCAATCGCTGAAAGTTTCAAAGCGATCGGTCACTCGGTGTAGCTATGACAGACATTGAAACGTTTTATGAGGTGAGGTCACTTCAAGTGACCTGGTGACCTGACCTTGAATGACCTTGGTTTGAAATTTTCACATGTGTAGAATTGATGTATGATAAGGTGTACCAAAAATGGCGGCGCTCCGCGCCGCCGTTTTTGAGATATTCGCGAAAAACCACAAGGGGGGGTGTTCAAACCCCCCCCCCCCCAGCAGGGCGCGGGTTAATGTGAACATTTTCTGTCGATTTTGAATTGCTATAGCAATGGCCAATTGAGCCAGTCGCCCAGACTGCCGAAATTCACTCACTCTTACTTCAAAACACTTATTTTGGTTGTGGGATGTTCTTACGAAACACTCGAACCGTCAATTCACCTCATGACTGATTAAAGTGGCACCAAAGTCCAAGATCATTCAGAGCACTAAGGGAAACACACATGTCAAACGCCACCACAAATCTATCATAAAAACTTATTTCACACTTTGGACACACCACTGCCCGGCCTTGCTAGCTGCTCAGTGAATGCAATCATACGGTGCACCGATCGAAGGTGTTCTCAGGCGACATTGGTCTTCTTCTGGCGGATGCAGTGCAGACTGCCCTGAGCAGCCAGACACATTCTGGCCGCCTCCTGACAGAGACTGAGGTCGCGGTTGGGTCGCACCACCAGCTCCTGACACTGCTCGATGAACCGGTAGAACAGGCGCAGTGCCTTCTTCGGCTCGCCTGCGAGGAGGGGGGCGAGGGTAGCAGTTAGAATAACGTCCCGCGTCCGCCAATGCGGTATCGTCTACTATACGCCGTACGAGTGTTATTTGCTTTTGTACCGATGATGCGATTTACTTATTTTATTACATACAAATAATTATTTGAACTTCGTCCCAGCTACATCATAAACAGACGGTCGGAGGCAGCGATTTGTAATTGTTTATTATTTCTTTTAACTTTATCGATCTTATTGCCATGCTCCAGCCAACACCCATTACATTTTCCTCCACATGCACCGTAATTTACCAATACAGTAGAATCCCCTTTATAAATCCTCGGATCATAGGCGGCGGAACGGGGGGGGGGGGGGGGCACCGAAGCACCGTGCCCCCCTTGATTTTGCCATTTTAACATTAGCCCTATGGGCGTTGCATGGAAAGAATGGGACCAAAAGTCGGCACTGCCTCCCTTAATTGAAGGTGTTCCGCCGCTACTGCCTCGGAAAATAAATCCAGCCGCTTATTGTGGCCACTTGAGGTGTTCACGGAATAGAAACATAACTGACCCCCGCGGTTACTAAAGCCACGGCTTAATAAATCACCGTGTCACCAAGTTGGATTCATTAGGCGGATTCTACTGTACGTACAGTCCACAGCAGAAGTAATGTGGGGTTTCAGTCATGCTCATGGGTATGTTCTGCTTCTGAAGCTTAGGAACGATTAGCCAGACTACAACGAAACTTTGAATGTAGCTTATATGTATCGTCACCCTTGCAGCTGCAATTTTAGCTATTGACATCTTCTTTTCGATCACTCCGCATTAAACAATCGCAAGTCAAAGCCAATCGTTGAGATTGGTAAAACCCTACATTACTTTATCGGTGGGCTGTACCTACCTAACACATAGGTACGAATTAATACACACTCTTCTGACACCTCACAGCTAGAAATCCGCCATCTAATAACGGTTCTTTGATGTCCTATGAAATGCCCAGCCAGGCGTTAATTTTCCCACGTTACTCATATCCCGATTCCCGAAGCACATATCGCGCCATGGCACCGTCTCAGAATTATGTGCTCTGCCCTCGGGCCGTCCGTACGTGAGAGCCGATTCCTATCATTCAGATGGCAAGACAAACAGAGACAGACGGCAGTTCATGCTTCCTACCTTCGTGCATCATGTTCATGGCCGAGTGATAGTTCTCCTGGGCACCGCGCATCTGCCGGAACAGCTCCACTGCGTTGTTCTTCTTACCACACTTTGGGCAGTCGCCAACCGGATCTTTGCCTAAGCAGCGGAAAAATACAGACCGTCAACTAGGCAGTGGTTGAGTAAGCACTTATTGTATATGCGACGTGCAATTAGAGACGGGCGCATGAAATTACAGACACAAAAAAATAAACAGGTATCAAATATTCTAGGAGATACTTATTAATGCAGTTAATACAGTCATCCTAATGGCCAAAAGTAAACTTTGAACCATCATTTTTTAATATTCTTTTACCTCTTATTTTCCACTCCCGTTCTCGTACCTGAGGCGTCGTTTTCGATGCCGGCACCGCAGCCAGTGCACCTCAGCAGGACCGTGTTGATGTCGTACTGGTCGTAGTCGGGCCAGTTCTCTTCACAGGCCACGCAGCGACAGTCGAACCAGTATCGGGAGCTGAAAACACCGGACGAAATACGCAGCTACGATTAGTTTACGACCGTCCACCTCTGTCAAGGAACTGAGATAGCTTCCACAGGTTTAATGATGACAAGTTAAAGTTACCATTTGGAGATCTGGAGATTCAAAGTAATAATGATTTTTATTTTAAAAAAGATCAGTTTTTATTTGAGTTGCATTCAAATGCCGTATTCATTCAATCGGTTTTCGCTCTATGTCAGAAGGTCGTTTACAGCAATATAAAGTAGGCGAATAAAAGTAAAAACGCTTTCAACTCCCACCTGAGCCAGTGCTGTCGGTCCGGCTTTGCCTTGTGAGAGTAGATGGGCCCGTAGTTCTCAAAGATGGGCTGGCCAGCAGCCACTGGCATAACCGAGTGCACAACCAGCGTATCGCCGACAAAACACCTGTGATCAGGTAATGCGTGAGCGTGAGAGATAAAGACGCGGAACACGGTGATGATTGTAGAGCTTCTGTCTCAAAATTCAACTTTCGCGAGCTAGGTCTCATTTTCAGAAAGCGCCTGGCTAGTTGCTCAGACATAATTAAATGGAAATAGCTTGTTCCATACACCCAAAAATCCCGAAAGCCGCAGAGCAGTTAAAAGCCAGACCACCAACCTGGAGACGCCTCCCTCGCAGCTGTGGTTGAAGAACGACACGGTCGGGTAGACGGCCACGCCGATGTAGACGCTGCGGCTCTGTTTGAATTGGCCGGGCTCCATCATGACGTATTCGCCGACCTCGTGCGCGTTAAACTGCAGAAGTTGGAGGTGGTGCAGCAGCAGAGAGCCCACCAGCAGCTCGTCGGAGCTCAGCGCACGGTCCGCCGCTGCGCCGAGGGTTACGTGAGGTTAGAGCGGCTGGACCCGACTGCAGGTCACGGTATAAGGATGGAAGTGATGATGAAATAATGGAAACCATGACCGTTGTATTTTATGACTTATTCTGGAGGAAAAAACCCGCAGCCGGCAGCGCTGATGCATATCATAAATATTTCTAAATAATTTACTTAGCTAAAATAATTAGTATACAGAGGTCTATGCTACATGCTATTCCAATGCACATTACACATACACACCAGCCAAAACATCAAACGTTCAATTTACAGATCGGAAACAGGCACACACAGGAAACACAGGAAACAGGCACATCACTCACGGTCATCCTCGGTCACCTCCCCGAAGAAGCCGGCCACGCGGAGGTGTTTGAGCAGCAGCACGGCCATCAGTGTACGGTGGAAGAAGTCCTCCGGTTTGCGGAGCTCGGACAGCGTCACCAGCTGGTGGACGGACAGGTAGTTGTCCGGGTCGTACTGCTTTCCGGCGCTGTCCGTGCTGGGACGGTCCCCCGGCGCGCGGGCACGCTCCAGCTCCGGACGTAGCTGCGGAGATGTGCAGACATGACGACAGGGGAGGTAAGTGAATTAATGCAACGTAAGTGTCATTACGTTGCAGGTCGGTAAGTGTAAATTTGTGTGAATTTAATTTTTGTCGGTAAGGTCGGTAAGTGTAAATTCTTGCAAAGCGTTATTTTTCGCGTAAGGTAGGTAATCATTCACACTATACCTATGCGATTTACCAGACCTGGCAGAGACTGGTAGAACGCTCATTTGAAGAGGCCGGCTGAGAAGGTCCCGAATAAGTCGCATGCATAGGGATTCAGGGAAGGATGCACGTGTAGTTGGACTCGTCCAGTCATAAACAATAAACATACTTTTTCACACTTTGAAATGCAATTTACCCATTAAACCGTTGCTACAACTTACAAGCCATAATGACACAAACATAAACAGCTACGATCGGAAATGCCTGACCGTCGACCACAACATACCGCACATGCAACGCAACAGACACCTTATTATCATAACTGAAGCGTCCCGGTCACAGTTCATACCTTCTGGAAAAACTCGAGTCCGTGTTTGGTGATGATTCTCAGCGCCAGGTGGCAGAGTGGGGACATGCCGGAGGCCTGCAGCACGTCCTGAATGGAGCACTCCCAGCGGTGATAGGGCTCGGCGGCCGCCGCGCACGCCGGACTGCAGAACATCACCCCGCTGCACTCGCGGCACGGAAACGCAGCCAGGACCCTGCGGGTGAACAGAGGAAGGAGAGGTGGAGAATGGGTGGGGTAGGTAGGTAGATATATGTAGTGTGAAGCGAAAGCACGGTTCGAAACTGATGATATTAAAAGTGAGTCAGCTGAACGTAATTAATCACCGGTCATAAGTTTAATGTGAGCTGCCACATCTTATTCAGATCATGCATGCACAATGCACACTGCACAGTGCACCCTCTGAACAGGGTTCCTGGAGCAGTTGAACACTGCGGCACAGCATAGATGCATGCGCTAACAGCTAGCGCCATCTAGTAGCAGGCAAGCATACGCATCTTTTGTGTGCTTACAATTCCTGTTCACAGATGGCGTTGGCTACAACGCCTGCATCTATGCTGTGCCGCAGGGTTTAACTCCGCCGTTTCGCCAAGCTGCAGAATCCTTTTCATTTCCTGGCGATGTGCTGGACAATGATCGACCAATGAACAATTATTTGGGGATAAATAGTCGATACTATAATGGAATGTGGATAGTCGATCTTCCAATAATAGCAATTGTCATAAGAATAGGGGAGCGCATTGACGGTCGAACGGTAGGTACTAGTGATGTCAATTTCAGAAAACATGTGTCCAATGTCCGTCCAATGTCCAATGCTGGCGTCGATTGTCCGTCCAAAAATATCCAAGCCAGCCATTTGTCCAAAGATGTCCGACATTTGTGCAATAGTTTACACTCAACACCGTTATTTAATTTGCTGTTAATGTATCGTTGCCAGCTCTCAAAAGTGTTAATCATATCGAAAGCTGGGCTTTTTAATAGCCAATCAATGTTAAACACGATAATTTTATGAAAATGTTGAGGTGTAGCAAGCGATTGTCCAAAGTTGTCCAAAGCCTGTTGTCATTGTCCAACCGAATTCCGAATTGGACATTGGACAAAATCGGAATTCCGAAGATTCAAGTTCCGATTGACACCACTAGTAGGTACCGAAACCAAAACACCAAAGGCTGCTTTTCCTTTACCGGCGTGCGACGGCAATAGCTTCTTAACACTATGCAATAAACATGCGAAGTAAGTACCAGCTATATGCATTCCTCTCGAAGACAAGAACTATGTAGCGAATCGGCAGCGTCCATCCATCGCGCGGCCATTGCGATTGAACCCACCTCTTCAAGCAATGAATGCAGTGCGTTCCGGTTTTCTCCGCCATAAGTACGGACGCGTGCGGTTTTTTCCACCACCAGTAGATCTCCAGGTTTGACATCTCGAGCGGCCACGGCGAACCGTCCCTCCCCCGGGCTGTAGGTCACGTCCACTGCTGAGCTGGCGCTGAGGAAATGGTCGCTACGGGACTCCAGGGCGGGCAGCTCCTCCTCCTGCTGCAGCACTGCGGTGAAAACGGAGAAAATTAGATGACGGAAGGAGGGGATGATGAGGTGATGTGATAAGCATAGGCTAACGGCGAAATTGAGTGCAAGAATAAATTACAAAAAAATATATTTAACGGGTTTGCATTGACTTATCTGGCCGGAGTCTTGAGTTTATCATCGGTTACTTTCAGTTATAAAAACTGCAAGGACTCACTAATTGGCTTGAAATCTTGCATCTTCGCTGCGGATTCAGCTTTCTTTTGCACATCCTTTTCCCAGACTTCCCTCTTCTTTGAGTCCAGATCAGCTTCTTTTAATGCCTCGGGCAACTCTTTAAGAGTTTCCCGGGCCGCTGTTACATGCCCTGTGAAAAAGGCAATGATTGCCTACTGATGAGTGATGCCAAATATAGTTCAGCACAGCTTATTCGATGTGTGTAGCTTTTTTGTATACTTTGTAATCGTTTCAATATTGAGCTGATGAGCTTGTGCCTGGCTAGAGTTGTTTGACTGATCAGTATCATCAAACTCATACATATGTATGCTCAAGAACATTTAAGATTCATTCGCTAAATTTTGCTCTACCCTGATTAAAGCCTTGTGAAAACCCAATTCTCCAGCCTCTCACTCCGTCCGGGTCTGGCAGCACCGACCGAGTTTCAGCTGGCAGGTGGCGCGCCGGTCGAGCAGCTTGTACCGCAGCCGGGCGGGGTAGCCGGCACCCAGCGCTGCTTCAATGTCCTGCAGGCACAGCCGAAACTCTCCCATGTGCAGCAGAGCCGCCGAGCGGTTCGCGTAGCCCACGCTGAGGATGTCGCCTGTCAGATACAAAGGAAACGGCCAGGATGATTTGAAAGACATATTCCAAGCTTCGAGCCGCCGTTCAGTTTATCAAAACATTGGGATGGTACTTGGTAGACGTAGCTTTGCAAAGGCCAAGGCACATGAACTAAGCTAACAAATAAATGCAAATAAAAATTACATAAAAAGCAAACAACATCCGAAGGTTTGAAACCTTAAAGGTAGTGTGCCACCTTTGAAAGATTTCCCATTTTATTTTTCCTAGGATAAGAAGCTTCTGTTTTTACATAATATCACAAAAAAAAATCAAAAATGGGCCTGGAATAGTGCCTTTTTCGCCTAAAAGTTTTTCGGTTTTTAGATATGTATAGCAACTGTAGTGGGCTCACCTGCAAACAGGCGTCGGGCAACAATCGCGAATGCGGCGCACTTGTGACAATAAGCAAAGGTCATTATAGTGTTACGACCATACGACGTACGGGAATGAGTTATCAGCTGTCTAATCGTAGACAACACAATGTCGAGCCTTAAACTGTAAGCCCGTATTGGTATTGTTTCTTTTATTTGGCTGTCGAACATTATTTATGGTTTGAAATATGATTTTATGTAAAATAATTGATATGAAAAAGCCGTCTTATAAGTTATGACCCCATTTCACCACACGCAAGTGGCAGAAATGACAATGATCAGCTGACGCATTTTTCTTGGCCGAAGTCAGAGCGCGCGGCCCGACGCACCACGCGTATTTGGAAATTCCGACCTCGACGAGCATCAGAAGCCACCTAACAGGCGTGTTCGAAACCGCAGGAGATGATGATGAACGGGTTTATTGAAACTTGATTGGATGAGCATATCGGTAATAGCGATTTCAGTGTGTGCATTTATTGTTCATAGTGGTGTGAAATGTGGTTGGGGTACGACCGACAACCCGTCGGGGCGAATTTCGCACTGGGGTACTCAAAATTTGAAGAATTTAAGACGTTTCCATGAGTTTTGAAGGCATGGATAAGTTCTAAAAATCCGGTTCTCCTTATCTGGGCCATTAACTCCATACGGTCCAAGAAAGCTGGCACACTACCTTTAAATGGGAATTGCAAGTCATATATCGACACCTTTTTTAAAACCCCACATTTGTTCTCCGGTGAATTTCAGACAAGTTGGTTAGAGACCTTCAAAAAAGGTACAATCACTCGATTTTTCTCAAGTTTGTCTGTCTTGGTAGATAAAGCAATACCAGAACAGGCCTACGAACACACATATTTGATCAGAATCGGACGATTGGACACTTTTAAAAGGAGATCTTTCGTGCCTCCCGGAAATTCACGGGAGAGCAGATGTGGGGTTTAAAAAAAAGGTGTCGAGTCGATATGACCCCTCCCGGCTCCAACGAGTAAAGCACTGGCGCACATATGTCAACATATGCGAAAATGACACCTAATTATTTCATTCTTCCCGTGTAGATAGTCATGCACTAACACAACCAGCTTGCATGACCATCTGTTCGCACTTCATGTTGCCTTACCAGCGTCTGGATCGCCGGGCTGCGGCGCCCGTACCACGGTCTGGCTGTAGCTACACACGGCCTGGCGGTACTTTTTCTCCTTGAAGTGGCGGTTCCCGCACTCCTTCTCCCGCTCGGCGTGCGTGGCGGACTTCTTCCGAGAGAACGGCTTCACCTGTGGGGTGGTGTGTTATTGTGTACGTAATTACATGAAACATGTGTATTGTGTATGCCCTTTGAAACGTCGCTTGTGCTACACAGAAGGGTTTGACTACTGATTTTATGTCGGTGGTTCACACAAAACAAGCTAGCTCTGTTTCTCTCTCTCTCTCTCTCTCTCTCTCTCTCTCTCTCTCTCTCTCTCTCTCTCTCTCTCTCTCTCTCTCTCTCTCTCTCTCTCTCTCTCTCTCTCTCTCTCTCTCTCTCTCTCTCTCTCTGTCTCTCTCTCTGTCTCTCTCTCTGTCTCTCTCTCTGTCTCTCTCTCTCTCTCTCTCTCTCTCTCTCTCTCTCTCTCTCTCTCTCTCTCTCTCTCTCTCTCTGTCTCTCTCTCTCTGTCTCTCTCTCTCTCTCTCTCTCTCTCTCTCTCTCTCTCTCTCTGTCTCACTCTCTCTCTTTCTCTCTCTCTCTCTCTCTCTCTCTCTCTCTCTCTCTCTCTCTCTCTCTTTCTCTCTCTCTCTCTCTCTCTCTCTCTCTCTCTCTCTTCTCGTTTTCTCGTCTATTTCTCCTCAATAACTTACCGTAACTGTAGAATGTACCGTCGGAACGTTCCAAACGAAGAAAATTCTTTCCATGTCTGTCGTAAGTTTTTTGAACTCTTCAAACTTCTCCTCGGGAATACTCTGTAGCACCTGGTAAAACAAGATTAGGTGAGAATTCTAGTGCAAAGCAAATAATTATTGTATATATGCCTCATCTTTACTTCAATTACTAAGTAGGCATGAAATATCATTGTTTGTTGAAAATTGGCGTTGATCAAATCACCGTCTATATTGCATTGCATTGTTGCACCATTTTTGTTTCTGAAGAACCGCTTTATACAACACAACTACTAAAGAAGTTTATGGCATAATTTGAATCGATCTATGCACGACCAAACGAGTTTAGAGCGATGATCGGACCAGGTCCTCTGCGGTCAACGGTCATCGATCTAAGTGAGAGACGGCCAGGGCCGGGTTCACCTAGCGGGGTTTGGTCTCTGTAAATTTTCAGCCCTAGATACGCTCGTCATTCACTTACCTGCGAGTCGAATGTTCGAAAGTAGCCGTCCTTCTTGGTCTGTAGTGTGGCATCACTACAGAGACGTTTGTATCCAGCCTTTGCGATGGCCATTTTGTCTGCCTCCGTGACCTGCCCTGGTTCGTCAAGGGAACCGGCAGCGTCTCCAGCACCGTCAGAGGGAGCAGCACCATCACTGGATCCAGCAGAAGGCGAGGCTGTCGCAGTGGCGTCTCCAGGATCAGAAGCACTAGAGGTCACATCACCAGCAGTCTCTGTCGAGGCCGGATTAGGCGCAGGTACGGGAGCGTCTCCGTTTGAAGCCCCATTCACCGGCGCTTGGGCTGGTGGATCGGGATTGGCACTGAACGAGACCGTCTTGTTAGCTGCCTTGCCGGCGCCGCCTTTGGCATTCTTGCCTCGCTTCTTTCCACTGGTAGCGGAGCCAGAGTTCTTGCTGGGATTGGTGTCTGATGTCATGGTTGCCTGTAGGGCGAGATACAGTCTTATAGGCGAATGTGTTAATCTTATACCTAATACCGGTACAGTGTACACTTTCAAATTTACTTCTTTCAAGAAACTTCGAACCGATGACCAGTCATGTCTTACTTTTATCCATTGATTAAAAAAGTTTTAACAAAACAAAAAGGAATGCTGAAGCGAAAAGAAGGGACGACGAAGCAGCTCTGCTGCTAAAAATTACTTTCCATGCATGCAATACATGCATGGATGCATATTGAACTACATGGAAACTGTTTTGCTCCTGCTGTATCAATCCTCACCTGCTTTCTGGGCATGCGACGATTCCCGTCACCTACACGTCTTGCTCTATTTCCGCTTCTCGGGTTCTTTTATTTGATCCGCACAGCTGACCTTTTATGTACAATCCCAGTTGACAGTTCGTTCTTGAAGTTTCTACCACTTCCGCGTTTCGTCGGCACCGACACTGCACACCGGTCGTCGTTACCGACGGAGTGCCACGCGGCGCGGCACCACGCCGAGTCGGCTCGAGCACCTTCCGCCGGGCCCGGATTATTTTTGGCTGCGGCTGGAGATGCAAACTAGAGCAACAGCTGACTGGCACTACCGGTGTGGATGGGGGTGGTGGAAGACGATGAACGGTGAAAGACATGGGCAGTGAATGAAAGTGCAGTTTGATGGGTGAACAGGTAGATGGTGGACGGTGAATCGAAAACGATGGACAGTTGACGGTAGAAGGGTAAACGGTGGACGTTGGGTGGTGGCCGATGAAAATTGGACGGTGGGCGGTAGACGGTGTACGGTGAACGCAATAAACACTCGTATATACGGTGAACAAGTGTTTTATGTAGGTACCGTGGGTGAACGGTGAACGCTGGACGATGGACGGGGGACGGTGGACGGTGGAACGATGGACGGTAGACGACGGACTTTTGCTGTTGGTAGACAGTGCCAGTGGTGGAATGGCGGCCAGCCAACGATGCAAATGGAACTGTTTTTTTTTTTTACTGTCTTTGATTCAGCAGCTTCATATGGAGACTTGCGTCGCCGCGTCTTATCTTCGCAGAGACCGACGTACGCTGAAAGATGTCTATCTTGAGCTTCTTCCCGTCCTTCGGCACGATCTTTTGGAAATCAACTCACCGAGCCTGTAGTCTTGTAGTTGGATGCATTTCTAACCCTGCGATACATAGGTCTCTGAAAACAAATGTGAATCAGATATGACTAGAATATCGACATCAAAGTGACTGAATGTTGAATCGGATAACCCCTTCCGCGCATCGTCTCTCCCGAGTCCCGAACAGGATTGAATATGGAAAGCTTATGCGGTGATTAGATCGCGTCCTACAGCTCGATCTGTCTGTGCACGGCGACTGATAACAGAAGTTTTGCTGTCGAAAAATATCGATCACCATGCATTATTGATTCGAGCTGTCTTATGTGATCGATAAGGACATCAATCGTTAGAATTCCAAACAAGGGCAGTGGCACAAGCTCACCAATCTTTGTATCAGACTCGCATTAAATTCCACTTCTAGCGTAAATAAGTTTTATGCGTCGTAATAGCATTGTTTCTTCACGAGCTGAGCAGTGGACATAAGAACACAAATTTAACAAATGCTAGTAGGCACAGCGGATAAAATGGGAATCTGGCCACCACCAGTGGCGTCACCTACCTACCCACAGCAGCTGTCCAGCCGACTGCAGAGAAGGTAACGCTCACTAGCGCCACCATACGAGCCCGCACGCCCTCAGCCACAGTCGAGGTGGTCCCGGAGAAGGGACCCGACGCCAGCGCCACCTACGAGCATTGACGAAGTGACGAGCACCCTGAGCCACCGAACCATAAAGCACCGAACCGTCCAAGTCCTGCCACACTGTTCCGTGCTTCTATCCTCAGGATACAGAAATCCTTCTCCTCCACGCCGCAACTCCCTCCGGGCTGGACAGGCAACTTTATCTCATGCGGGCTGCTCTCTTGGAGCGGGATCGCTGCTCCCGAGGGAGCGCATCCCGTAGCCGGGTGCAGTGAGTACCTTGGGGCTGGTCGGCCTGTCCTTCGGGATGGGCTCAGCCCCGGTGACTCACTAGGGTGCCTGCCCAGACTAATGTCTCCCCCTAACTCCTCACATCCTTCCGGCTCTGAAATGGTCTGATTGGACCGAAAGGGCCTAACCTAACAAAACAAACAAACAAAGAGTCCTGCCTGGGAGAAGACACCACTGATAAGTCATCTGCTCTAGTTACCGTAGGTACATCTAGACCTGTACCCGAGTGCTGGATAGAATCGGTAGGGGAAGTTGGGGGAACGCCGAAGACTTTTTTTCTGACGCCCGTAGCACGCAAGGTAGACAACATAAGCTATTCTTGTTGGCGTCATTCGAGAGGCCAGTCTTTTGCCTTTCAAACATACCAGGCGCATTTGATGAATTTGCATACCGTTAAGCGCACAAACTAAAAATATCAAACAAGTGACTTTTTCGGCGTTGCCCCGGACTGCGGGGAAAGCCGAAAATGGGAGAAATGATCTACGGGGAATGCCGACATTGATGTTTTGCCATTTTATCTCAAACTTTATCCAGAATTCATCAAAGCTGACACGCGTTTTAAGAGCTTGAGGACGCGGTGCACACTGGAAGTTATAATTGTGTGATATAATAAGAAAATGCCAGGTAAATCATTCCTTATAGGTAACAGGCCGTTGTGTCGGCTGAAAGTGTAATTTGTTTGACTAAAAATACGCGTTGCTATTCTACAGTAGCGTGCTTTTAACACGTGCGTAATCGCACGTTTTCGGCATTACCCCAGCCAGCCATACTTTCATTTGCAGGCCCATAACTTTTCAACGTGCTGTATAAATTTCAAATAGGCAGCACACTTATGCAAAGACATGCTAAAGATTACTTGACCGAATTGGCCAGACAAACGGTAGCATAATGAGTAAGAAATGCAGCTTCAAAGGCGCATGTAGTACAAGGGAAACGTACCTTGAAAACGCTCTTGGCGCCCTCACAGTCGAAGTATTCCGAATGACGACTCGTAACAAACATGCGATAATTGTAGTCAGAGAATCAGAGCATCACTGACAGGTGGCATCCATATCTTACGGTTTTCGAAATATCTCGAATTTCGGCTTTGCCCCAACTCCGGCATTGCCCCAACTTCCCCTACTATCTAGCACTTAGGTGCAGAGAAGGAACCGATCATTGCAATGGTCGTCGGCTACCAGCGTCTATCCACACTTATTCAGCCATTAGTGTAGCTTGTAGAAGTGAAGAGTATCTTATCTATTTTAAGTAGGCATTGAGTAGTTCGGTAGTTCTTGAAACGTGAGCTGTGACCGATGTGCGGAGCTCGTAAATATTCATGCATTTCATAATCGAGCCAAAACTTTTGCGACTACAAAACTTTTAAACTTTTAAACCTTTAAGTGTGATGTTCAGGCTCTGTTGACTGCAGAGGAGGCGAGTTTCAAGTTCCAATAGGACCTAATGATAATAAACAAAAAATTCCACTTTATTTTCGGCTAGGTCTGTAACTCCTGGGCCGTTCACTGTCATCCAGCGCCACCAAAATTCCACCTCACCCACCCATCCTCCCTCCCTATCCACCCCACCGTCTTCCGGTGCCTGTAGACCGCCGGGGGCTACAGCCATGCGGCGGGCGGCGGCACGAGCTCGCGCGAGCCGCTGCCGGCCTCCGGCTCCGGCTCGCTGATTGGCTGGTGTGCCGATCAGCGTTCCCTTCCCCCGTATCGCCGGGTCGCCCGCGCTAGCAGGCGGCGGGCCGGACTGGGCGTGTCAGTGCTCAGAGTGGATTGTGAGGGTTGGGTGCGCGGAGACTGCTGATTGTTGCTGCTGCTGTTTTCGTGCTGATATCGCTTCATCGAGGTGAGTTTGGGTGCGGGAATGTCGGTGTGTTGTATGTGCCTTTTTATTGCATTTGTATGGTTCAATGAGTGGGTAAGAGCTGACCAGGCGAAAACAAAATGAACTGGTTTGGTTTCCTGTGCTATGCATGGGCAACGCTACAAATGATTGCAGGGCAGTGAACATTAGGGCCATGGCCCCTTTTTTAACGCCCATCTTTTTATCTCAACACAAAACCTGCGGCAGTGCAGTTCAAAGAAATGAGACATCCAACCATCGATTGTGGCTCTTTCGATACGCTTAGGTCCAATTTTATTTTATGTTCTCCTCTACTATGAGCGCCTGCTGACCTCGTTGCCGGTGCAATTTAGGTCTCTCCGACCCTTCAGTGGACTAAGAAAGACATTTGGGATCGAGTTATATGTTATATCCACTGTGTGTTATATGATCTCCTTCGACCAGCTTAGTGACCTGAGAGGCCGTGACCTGATGTCAAGACCTTTTGCAAGCATGCTGTTGGACGCACGTGAACAGGATAGACATAATGGTGCCAAAATTGCTGCTTTAGGGCTATTTTTGACAAAGTTATTTATAAAAACCGAACCTAGGTACACCTTGGGGCACGTGACCTGACCTGTCGTGACCGGTCACCAATAGACCTGATACCTTAGAATCAGGTACCAGTCGCTGCGTCTTGTAACGTTGCTTGCTTTTCCGCGAGGTTCTAGCTCAATTAGGTGGAATATCTCAATTAGGGGGCGTAACGGCGAAACGGGAGGGGCTCCAGTTCCACTTCCTGGCTTCCCCCCTCCCCATCTCAGCCGGTATAATGTAGAAAACCGATAGCTTCGGCGATGATATCACTCCAACTAAATTTAGGCCCCATGCGTTACTTGGTAAAATGCTTAGGGCGCCTTTATCCATTTGTTCGATTAAAATTTGAGATTTAAAAGGTCCATCCTCATTACATAACGAAACGTCTTCTATCGGTCATTTATGTTAGCAAGTGCATTAATACTAATTAATGAAATATTTATTAACTGTTCCAACTTTATATTTTTTCACATGGCCTTGCATTGTTTCTGAATACTGTTTATGATACCACGAGTTACGAGGCTGCTTTATGAAGCCGACTTTTGGCGACCTTTTTGTGTCGGGGCAAATGTCAAGGTCAGAGCTCGTGGAGCCCAAACAGGCTTCGGTGAACACCGATTGCCAACAAAGAGATATCTGTCGCGTCTGTGTCAATGTATGGTGGACGAGTGAATCGGACTGGTGAAGGTTGACTTTGGTCAATGAAAATTTCCCATTGGATTGTTTTTAAGATACTCTTTCTTATCGCCTGGTTTTTGCTTTGACTCATTATGCCAAAAATAATGGTTTATTTTGATTGCAAGTTTCACTACTCTACAGCTATTAGCTATGGTTGGCGATTAAACAAGATTTGTTTATAAGAAGATGTTGATTTGTTAATGAAGATGAAGATGAAGATTTTATGTTAACGGGATATAATTGCATTTTTCTCAGCATTAAACAAGTGCTAGAAGTATAATTGCATATACCTTTGCTTTTTACTTGATAACTTAAATTCATTTCCTAACCATTAGGGGAGAGCGGGGCCAGTTGAAACACGGGGTCAGATGAAACATGGCTTTATTTTCAACAGTATGCAACATATGGCGTTGCCGACACCACTGCGCATCCGCGCTCGACCACTTCCTTTGTCAACGGCGTTTGGGCGGCAAACGGACGGTAATTTTGATTTGACACTTGTTTTTGTGTTTTTGAGGGGCGTTTGGGAGAAATCGTTTTTATGAGTATTTTGTGATATCTCATATACCTTTGTTTGCTGAAAGAAGAACTCCTGGCTCCGGAATAACACCTTATTTGGCCCTTCATTCAGCATGATGTCGTCCCTCCAGCTCGTTTGACATGTGCTTTACGGCGCGTGCGAGATGGCGGGAGCGGATGGGGTCAATTGAAACGCTTCTCTGAGGGTCAGTTGAAACAGGGCCACAGGCCGTTTCAATGGACCCCGGTAACCTTTGCAATGGTTATTGTTCAGGGGCTGTAAACATTAAAGGAAATAGTCCACCTTTGAAATGAGCTTTTAAACTCAAATAGTAGATTAATAGAGCTCATTTTTTGACCTCTTTTTCTCCAGCCTTTTGCTTGAAAGCACACTATAGCCTGAGATATTTCTCATTATCCTCATCCGCCCATTTTACCATAGTCTATGTACTTTATGTCACCTATTATGAGGAACTTTGCACTTTTAGCTTTCCAACGACCTATTGAATGTAGCATTTGGAAAAGTAAACCGGACAAAATATCTCCTTAAGAAAGTGGCCTTAAAGAGGAAAACAGCCCATTGTTAAGGATAGGTGCAATTGACCCCATGGGCTGGTTCAATTGACCCTCGCATCGGGGTCATTTGAAACGGGCGTAGAGCTGTTTTATAAGCATGCGTTTGGCACCAAAATATGTTTGAAACATAATTTTACATATCTTAAAATGAAGCCAAAAGAGCATATTTTTTCATGGCATTGTGCATTTTTCGATATGACAACTAGATCTCGCTGTGCATGTCAATATATAAAAAGTGGTTCAACTGGCCCCGCTCTCCCCTATGATTATATCTGAAAAGCACATTTTTTCTCAACTGCATTTGAGATCACGAAAGGCATTCAGGCCTGGCTCATCCTCAGGGTGACACCCGAACACACCTTTGTTGCTAGCTCTGACGGCTCCGGGGTCACCCGAGGTTATCACGAGAGGCCGACTGAGAGCGGCGGCCGACGCCGAGGTCAGCAGAGGTCACCTCCGAACGCCGCCGAGGTCAGCAGAGGTCACCTCCGAACGCCAGAGAAAGCTGTCTGACACAGCCCGAACCGACATTCCTCTCCGATCCCTATGGTTCCGCGCCAGCCGCCGCCCGACGGTTATACCCAAGGCGTTATACCTACGTTTGTTGGGAAATGCTCGGCTGGTCTTTCAGAGTACAAAACGTTTTGTACCCAAATGCTGGAATAATGATAATGTGCTATCTTATCATCTTTATCGGGTGTGGGTAAGATGTATGTTATAAATGTTTTAGTTTCCATTCGATATTTTTTTTAGTCATCTTTAGACAAAACGTCCCTTTTTCCGAAAGACGGATGCTGATTATCTAGATAAGGCAAAGAAGCGATGCAAAACACACATAGCTCAGTCTAATTATGCTTCGTCTCGTAGCTTCGTCTTGGACAAACCTTATCGCAGGCAGCATCGATGTTACTTGTTAGATATACGGTTTTTGCCTTGGCATCAGCGGTGAATGATGAGTTCATCGATTCTGCCTTGGTCTTTTTATTTGTTTAGTGAATGAAGTTTTATGAATTAATTCTTCTCACACTTTCTGTTATAGGATAATTTGGGAAAATATTTCCGCTCTTTTTATCCCAAACAAAAGACAAGAGGGAAGACCTGACGGAAAATTCAATTTATGGACGTTGAATGTCACACTTTTCACCATACCAAATTTCACGATATCTTTGACAGTCATCTGTCCGAACGTGCACAGCCGCGGATTCACATGAATTCGACTCGTGCGTAGTTATCCAAACAAAGCCAGCAGCGTAGTCCGTGCTTCCGCTTGTGCAGTCACGTTGTCGACGATTCGTAATGCACATTGTAAATGCTGCAGCGGTGTGTCGGGGCTCAGGTGCTACTGTTGGCGCACCTGTGGGACCTGTGCCATGCTGCAGGTCAAAGGGGTCAAAGGGCACTTCACTAAACCTTTCGTTTTAACATACCGCACGCCGCATCAGATGTGGAGGCTTTAGGGGCCTCAGCCCGCTATATTTATGTATGAACGTGTCTATTTTGGTGACTTGGTCTAATTTTCACTCTAAATCGGAGTGCTCTTGTCTGAACCTTTAAAAATAACTACCTATATTTTGGTCTGTCACTCGTTCAAGTAGTTAAACGTTTTCGAGTAGCACGTGGCACGTGACGTTCTGGACCTCAGCCGTCACAGTAGACGATTCTGCGTGGTGAGAGAGGTGCAACCTCGTTGCTGGCAGGTGTTGTTTTTGTCGCCGAGCGGGGTAGCCCTCTGTTCGGTCTGCAAACAATGGAGGCTCACGCGAGGAATTCCGTGTCTGTCACGCGCCGGGGGAAGATAGTAAGAGCCGCGCGTCTCTATCTGGATTCTAGTTCGGAATTTTAGCTGACGCTATTTGCGATTCAAATGCAGAGGAAATAGCCATAGAAAAGGAAATTCGCATTCATTCATTGCCTTTAATCCACAGCCGACACTGCAGCGTTACATCCGAATGAAAATGACATTGATTTATAGCATTCGCATTCATAATGGTAATGCACGGAGACAAACAAAGCATGTTAGCCAGTATGTCGCGAGCTTGACTCACCTCGGCAACAGTAAATGCCGTGCCAATAGGCCAGCCCACAGAGACTCTCCCGTCAGCCTGTCGCTCTGTTTTCTCTATGCTCTTCTCGGCCAGTAAATCACCCCGCCCACGGGAGGTGCTGAACAGCCGGACGTCTGCGAGCGGTCCGACCCGCGTGACCGCGCTTCTTCTCCCGACCGCGGGACAGTTTTTACCCCACAGCGTCCCAGTCCGCGAGCTGCAAAAACGTCACAAAAAGCGCGCGACAACGAGCTTTCCCTCGCGTTCTTTGGCACTTTGGCGTGCTTTGTCTGATTGCCAATGAGGCCGTGACGAGTCGCTGTGGCGCTACCGACGCTGGCGTGAGTTTGTGAGTTTGAGCCAACTCTGTCCGAACTGTAATGGTATAAGGACGCTGGTGCCTCGAGGCGGCTCAGACGTCTGACCTGACCCCACCCGACCGGTGCCTGAGGCGCTCAGTGGTGGTGAAGGTGAACGTTCAGTGATCGAGGGAAGAACAGCTGACTTGGTGAGTGTTAAGTCCCCATGGCGTGCTCATCCGCGCTGCTTCGCCCCTTACCGCTGAGAAACGCAAACCATTAGTTGTTGTTGGATGGGAGATGGAGAACGGTCAATTATCTTCTGATCGTTCAGATGGCATTGTTGCGTCCTCGCAGTCTCCGGGTCTAATTGCTGTCCCAGGGTTACATCAGCGTCCTTCCTTACCAGAGTGTTTAAAAAAAAGTGTCACGGTTTTGAAAAAAATATTACTAAATATTAATATTAATAATATGATATTAATATATATAATATTAATGATAGTAGTATAGTAATAATAATAATAATAATAATAGTAATATTACTAAATATTACTATTACTATAGTTCATATATGTAAAGCTAAAATTACTAGCTCCTATATGTAAAGCTATGCCTGATTGGGTCGATTGCTTTCTTTTCTCGTCAAGCTAATAGACATAGTTGTTAAACGTTTGGCATTCCATAGGCCATATAGGCATTGTCAATGTCCAGCTTACGTTATAGTGAACTTTAAATGACTCGTTGCATTGCATTCATTTCGTTCGCTGACATCGGACACAGTCAGAAAATCGGAATTATTTGGATGGCGCTAATACAGCTCCACCGACTCATCGATTCCATACGAACCACGGCGGCCCAGCTGTCTGACACACACGGTGACCCAGTCGCGGTGATTTAATGCAGGTGTGGTCACCTGCTCGGCCCGGAGGGGCCCGGGCGAGAGGAGGCTCAGGGTGTGGCTGACCGGGTGGATAACCCGTCTACCTCGGCTAACTGGACCGCTGCGGGGGCTCGACTACAGACCTGACTTCTGATGGCAGATCTGCTTCACGCTCCTGATTGCAATCAACAGCACGTACTGCTGCTGCTGGCACACATCGGCTCCAGCTAGACAATATCGACCGGGTCCTGGCATTTGCATTCGTTCTTGGAGAAACAGGCGCATGCACTTGGTTGACGTCTTCGTCCCGAAATCGTGCTTAGTCACTCGGGTCGTTACCATGACGACGTGACGTCATGGGTCAGCTCGGTGTGTCTCTCCGCTCCTTTTCTAGCCTATCGCCACTGCGGGCTGGCCTCAGACCCCCCAATTCTGATGCAGACCAGACATGTTAGTTTGCAGATCCCGACAATGCAAGGATGATTGTCATGCAGGTAGCGACTCGACTAATACAGACTCTCGCTGGCTGAAGCGGCCCCGTGGCGGAGCGGACTTGTGATAGGAGCTCTGTCGGCGTCTGGGCCGCGCCCGCGGAGTTAGGCCAGACTGCGAGGCGGGCTTACCACACTGGCCGGACCGGCCGGGATGGAACCGGGGCCGCTGGCGCTCGGCGCGCGGCCGGCGGAATGCAGGACTGTGGATCTGGAGGTGGAGTGTGGAGTCTGCCGTCCGCTGTACGGGCGGAACATCCGCCGGATGCGGGACGCTGACAGCGCGGCGCGTGCTCGGCGGAAGGGCGTCAGATTGTCAGATGTCAGCAGTCGGTATGTCAGCAGCCGCTGACAGCCGCGTTAGCGGGTGGGGTGGGGACTGATGCTGCCCAGCTTTGGGGCGGTATTTGATGATCTGCACCGGTTTCAGGTTTATTCGGATGTTTAAAAAAATGAAAAGGACATACACAATTTTTGAGTAAATCTAACCATTATGATTCGCTTTCGTTGCTAAAGAGCATAGGCATTGGACACTGCAGTTTCAGGCATGCACAGGTAATCCTTACTGACTTCATTGCCGAGCCCTATAAAAAGCATACAATGCACGGCACTGCAGTGGTCGCCTTGAGTATGCCCGATGCCGCTAACAGAACAGAAGCTACCTTTCAGTTTTCACAGCACTTTTACCGAGTCATTCCACGAGTTTGGGGCCCGAGACCGCTAACAAGCTCCCATGGCTGCTCCGATCCGTTAGCTGCGCTCCGGCACGTACTACCAAAATTTCCCACGACGTGCCTGACCGATCCCACCCCCACCGTTCGCCGCGAGCTTGTGAACGGCCATCGTCGCAACTCCCAGGAATTCCCACGTCCACTTGCCTCATCTCCACGTCCACATGTCCACATCCACACCCCTGAACATCCACACATGATCGCTTTTTTCCTTCGGAGACTAGGCGAAACGCCAAGGCGCTATTCGGTAGCTGTGATAAGAAACTCGGACTGGCTTCCGTCAACGGAAAAGATAAGGAATGGGCCGATACACTGCTGCAGATCCGGCTCTAACGGAAAAGCGACTTGGTCCAAGCTCGATCTGAAGAGAGACGTGGTATTGTTGAGGACGTTAGACGGTTTGTGTGTGTGGGGGGGGGGAGGGGTAGTAGGAAGGGCAAGGTGATGAGAAGTCGGCCAGGCGGCCCCATACCTCAAGGTCGCACATCGTCGGTTGGGTATTGGGTAAGAGATGGTATTTGAGGTGGAACCGACACACGTGTCCTCCGTAATGTGGTTGAAAATTGGGCATTGTCGCTACCAAAGCGCATCGCAAATTGCCAGCCATATGTACTGAGTTAATCGCTGATGTGAGCATGAGTAGATCTTAATACACCCGCTTTTGTATTTTGATTATAATAACAAAATATAATTACAAGCTTCTTAAAATCGTATTACAAAGTATTGAACCGTGTAGCGATAATCAATTGCTTGAAATTGAAACGTTTATCATGTTTTTTTTTACCTACATCACACACATCATAGGACGCTAAGACAACATTTATCGTCCTTGCATCTTACTGGAATAGTTATTTCGGTTGAAATTGCTTGGTATCTCCGGCCATTTTTCATTTCTTGCCATGCAGTCTTTGTTTCTGTTGCTCATGCAATGCACCATTCGGCCCATCACCCAATCATCGTTATTCAGCGTTATGTTATGGCAAATAAGTGATTGTGTACTGTGGCTGGGATTGCTTTTGTACGCCTCATTTTCGTCGCCCTTTTAACGGTGACCTCGGGTCATATGTATGCTTACAACCCGGCTTCTGGTACAGCTGGTGCGCCTCTTGCTCTTTTTTCTTCTCTCTCTTTCTCTCTCTCTCTCTCTCTCTCTCTCTCTCTCTCTCTCTCTCTCTCTCTCTCTCTCTCTCTCTCTCTTTCTCTCGTCTCCGTTCAGCTTCTGCAGCCTGGTCCGTGGCTTCACAGAGGGGTGATGAGGGTTGCCGGAGGGTTGTTGATATCAGACACAGAACGCTCCCTATGACCTCCTCTGAGGTCACCACTACGGTGGTGAGTGGTGGCGATGGCTGCAGAACCGACAGTAATGGCTCAGACGACAAACGCCGAGCAGGACTGGTGCTGACATGGCCGGGACACAAAAGGAAGAGGAGTGGTGCCTGCAAATAGTTGTTGCAAAAAGTTGGCTTGCAAATACCTTTCTACTGATTGAAATTATTGGCCGAATAAATATCCGCATTGCGTATTTCACCTGAAGTTTCACATAGAGTTGAGAAATATATCTTAGTATGATGTAGCTTCCGCGACTTTTTTTTTGCGAATAACCGAGCTTTTCAAACGTTCACTCTTCTGAAACCTCCACTGCGGTGGTGCGGGCCTCCCGGTCGGTCCCTCTGGCTGGTCCGTGACCTCGGCTGACCCGCCGCTCCCCCAGCCGTGACCTTTGACCGGCGCCTCTGAGTCAGCCGCCGCAGCGGCATCCACAGACGGCACCTGAGCGGTACGGGGCCCCCGGGCACGGCAGCGTCCCCAGCGACCTGCAGGGCGGCCCGGGCGACCCGGCCATTGGTATTCTGTGGAGCTAGGGGCTCTTCTAGCTCCGACCAGTTTGAGCTTTGATTGACTATCTGTCGATTCCGAGAACTGGAATTGTGGTCGATTGTAGGAACTGCAGTGGTACTTACCTAAGATTGTTTAGTTTTATAAACAATGTATAAATTTTAACATCGCGCACATGCCCGATATTTGTACCTTTCTTAGTCACCAAAGGAGGCGAATCGACTTCAATTTGCTTCCAGTTTTTCTCCTCCCCGCTTGGCTGTCGTCACTCGCCAGTCAGCGCGACGTCCCGTAACTGCTAGGAGGCCCATCCCTTCCACCTCTCCCTCTGAATCGGAGGCCATCGCACCCGATCTCGGCCCGTGTCTGAGAGTCCGGTCCGTCTGGCCGGCGGTCCCCGACCTCTCCGAGATCAGTGGAGCGGCGAGGGAGTCTCGGCCAAGTCTCGGCATTCACCGTCAGTCTGCTCCCCGGCCGTCGGCGTCGTCGTTATCCCACGGCCCATAGTCTGTGGCGGTCGGCCCAGGGGCGCCAGGGAGAGTGGAGAGAGTGGCGGGAGTGAGAGGGGAGGAGATGGGAAATGTTGTGGTTTCTGTTACCACCCAGACGTCAGACTGCCGCAGAATTACCCGACTTCCGAGCGTCCGTATCAGACGTGATGCGGATAACTATATCTCGGCTGGATATATGTTTTTCAGAGCACTGAGCATGCACATTGCATACTACATATTGCTTGTTATAGGGTGTTTTCATGCCAGCCCTATGCATATTGCATAATGCATACCTTATCCAACTCGGTCCGATTCACTCATGAATGGCTTCTGATTAGATACCTTTATTTGCTTATTGACGAGGTAGCGACAAACACACCTTCCACTTTGAACTCCTGAAGTTACTGCACGATACTTTCATAAGTTTTTAAATCACTAAAAAATCACGATATTTTATCTCTTATGCTCGCATTGAATTTGACAGGCCATGTGATTTTCTGTTAACTGTCCACTGAGTGTCTTATCTCTTCTGTTGCAGGTTCTGACGATGGCCGCGCCGACCAGCCCCACGCTGAAGGACCTGCCCAAGGTGTCGCCCACCGTGAAATCCGAGCTGGAGGGCTTCAGCGCCGACAAGCTGAAGCACACAGAGACCGTGGAGAAGGTGGTGCTGCCCACCAAGGAGGGTGAGTGACGTCAGAATGGCAACAGGACGTCTTTGATGTGTGACGTCAGGACAGACAGGCTGAGCTGACGCGGTTGGTAGGTAGCGCCGACTCGAAGGCTCCGCGGCTTCGCTGGCTTGTTTAGCTGTAGCAGCTTTTCTTGAGTGCTTGGCCGGCGAACGCAATGCTTCTGCCGATTAGTTATCGATTTTGTGTTGTTGCCAACAATGGGGTTGGGAACTCGATTTTTTAAGAATGCATGAAAATGATCAAACTATTTTCACAGAATTTATGGTGCATACCATTGCCTCATAAAATCAATAAGCTGAGAGAAATGGGGGAAGAAAGATAGAAAACTTGTTTTGAAAAGTTCTTGAAAAAAGATGCTCTTGATGCTGTTACGTCACATGTCACCTTCTGCGGTTGACAAATAATGGCGCATCTGGCGCACCACGGATTACATGTTATATCAATGGGTGAAAGATGTTGTTTGCTTCACTCTGCCATTCGCGCTGTTTTTAACTTTAAATTATGCTAAAACATTTACGGATGAAATGTTCAGTGTCAAAAATTGATGTGTCTGCCGTGTACTATATTCCCACTTAAAGGGACCCTCCCACCTTAACATTAGATTTGAGTTGAGATAGCCAAAATGGGGTCCCTGGCTCACAATTACCGGTTTCGGCACTCACAACATCGAGAAATGCCTTAAATCGGAAATATTGAATTTCAAAATTGCAGCATTTTGATTCAGAGGGGCTAATGCTTAGGGATACCCCTCTGAATGTGTGACGTCAGCGCAGATATCTAACGATTTTTAAATGTTTGACTAAAACGTTTTGTAGCACGCGGTGGTATATGCTATTTGCGCGCAACATCTGCCGCAAACGCCGCACTTCTAAAATAAAGTCGCTAGAAACAGCGGAGATCCCAAAAAAGTAAACAAAAGTAAAAGTCTAATATCTTGAAAACCGGTGAATATTTTTCGGTGAAATTTGGTAGATATTCGTTTTCGCTCTTTCTGAACCGAGCGACATCACTTCATTGCCAATTCATAAACTTTTTTGAAGGTGGGAGGGTCCCTTTAACATGAGCGCGTGATAAACATTTTATGTACCTCGAATTTTCAAATGATAAAGATGATGAATCGGAGGATGCTGAAAAGCAAAAGCTCATTCCAATATTTGGACTACTTTACGATTAAAATGTTTACATTCCTGTCATCTTATTGATCATTTATTTGTTCTTTTTTATGAAAATAACTTAAGGCGTTGAGAACCGAGGTAATTTCTATCTACCGTGCCTTAACTTACCAGCAACAGCAATCTATCTACGCCCTACGGTGGCAAGGGAGACTGTCATAGGCGTAGGAACGTTTTCGAAAGTGGGGGGGCCAGGGTCCCAGAGGTCCAAAACCTAACCTACCCCCAAAGTCCGATTTCTCCTCGGATTTCGGCCACTTTGTTTTCGCAAACATGCTCAGAGGTTTAAAAAAATCGAGACAAAAAAAAAGAAAAAAATTGGTTGAAATTTCAGGGAGTCTCCCGTCCATAAACTCAAACTGATGGACGCGTTCCCCTGTCCTCCGCAGCCGTTGGCACCCATGCAAATTCCAGAGGCATGCAGCAACTTTTTCATTACGAGCAAGCGTGAAACGTGCAAAGCGAGTCTTTTCAATATACCTATAAAAATCAGCATGAACGGCCCAGCTAGGCTCAGCCAGGCCTATAACGTTTTTAAGAGGTTTTATATCAGCGACCACTGCAACTGGGCTGATTGACTATCACTTATCAGAGGCCGGTGTGGGACTTTTAGACGGTCTGGGCCTTCAGAGGCCAGTTTAACCCTCCACGGCCCGGTCCTATAAGTTTTCTACATACGCGCTGGCCGAGGGGGCGGGGGGCGGGTACGACCCCCCTCGCCGTTCCGCCCCAGGTGGAGCTAGCGCGTCGCGGTAAAACGAGCGTGTGCGCCGTTACGAGACGCAGAGATCGATACCCGATTTTATGGTCCTAGGTCAACCGGTGACCTCTGACACCGTTCCGTGCTTCTATCCTCAGGATACTGAAATCCTTCTCCTCCACACCGCAACCCCCTCCGGGCTGGACAGGCAACTTTATCTCATGCGGGCTGCTCCCTTGGAGCGGCACCGCTGCTCCCGAGGGAGCGCACCCTGTAGCCGGGTGCAGTGAGTGCCTTGGGGCTGGGTGGCCTGTCCTCTGGACGGGCTCAGCCCCGGCGACTCACTAGGGTGCCTGCCCAGACCAATGTCTCCCCCTATATCCTATCATCCTTCCGGCTCTGAAATGGTCTCATTGGACCGAAAGGGCCTAACCCAACAAAACAAACAAAAACCGGTGACCTCTGAGGTCAGGTCAAGTGCCTCAAGGCACGGTTCCGTTTTTGGTGAATAACTTCGCAAAAAATGGCCGCAGAGCCGCGATTTTGCCAGCATCGTGTTCGCCTCTCTCAGGCGCGTCGAATGATATACTTTTTGTTCGGGTGAGGTAAACTTAGGGTGTTGACCTCGGGTCACGGTCAGGTCGGCGTCCCCAGGTCACGAAATTGGTCGAAGGAGGTCATGTCGCATATCATTCGATTCGGCAGGTCTTCTTGAGTCCATAGGTGGCTTTCCCGACTCGCTAGCTCAATTTGATCGGTACCTAGTTATTGACGAAAAACTAATAAGACCCTTATAACTTCATAAATGACGTCGCGCAAGGTCAACATTGCAAAAGTGACGCATCGAACCTTGCAAGGAGTGCATGAAATCACGATTCGGTGTGCTTGAGATAGTTGGAGATCGATCGTTCCCGGCGCCAGGAAAAGTTTTCAGTTTATCCCCATTGACTTATACCTAATGGTGAGGTCACGAAAATGACCTGACCTCATATGAACTTTAGGAAAAATCCGAGATATAGTTACATTATACAAGTTGAGAGACTCCTATTGGATACTAGGTCCTCCAAGGTTCATTTCCCTGTGAAATCTCCTCTGGCAGTGCAAGGGCGTTGCGAAGTTGCGACATCTGAAGACCGTGCAGAGGTTCACTTATGGACCACATGGGTCAGTGACCTGATCTGACCCGAAAATGCGGTTGGTGTCAAAAGATCCCGTTTGATTCAAAGGTCAGGTATGCCAAGCTTCAGCTCTCTATCGCCGGCGTGTTCGGAGCTATCGCGAAAAAAAAACTATGGAGGGGCGGCACCCGCCCCCCCCCCCCGGCCGGCGAGGGTTAAGGCCCTCAGAGACCAGTACAGGGCCTGCAAAGGGCAAGATGAGACCTTAAGATGCCGACTTGGGCCATCAGAGGCTAATGTGGGTCCTTACAGGTCAGCATGGGCCCTTAGAGGTCAGTGTGGGGCCCTAAAAGACCGGCATGGGCCGGCGTTGGACCCCTAGGCCAAGGTGGACCCTCAGAGGCCGATGCGGACCCTTAGAGGCCGGCATCGGGTCTTCAGAATTCAGTGCGGGGCCCTCAAAGGCACCTAAAGGCTAGTCTTGGGACCCCAGAGACAGAAATGAGGCCACCAGAGGCCGGTGTGAGGCCCTCAGACGCCGGCTGGGCCCTTGAGGCCGGTTTAGGGGCCCTCAAATGAGGTCAATGTGGGTTCTCAGCGGTCAATGTGGGCACTTGACCGCCACTGAAGGGCCCTCCGAGATCAGTGTAGGACCCTCAAAGACTGGTTTGGGAGCTGTTAATAGCTAGCGTGGGATTCTCGAGCCTCTTGACAATCGAATAAGGGCCAGAGCCCCATACGCCCATGGGGGCCCATTGGTTGTTTGGGGGGGCCAAATGATATGATGGCCCCCTGATTAGCCTTTGGAGGGGGAAGGGCATGGCCCTGATCCCCCTCTGCGACCGCCACTGCACTGAAAGTGGAAGGGGGAGGGGCAGAAACAGACATTGCTGGCCCCCAGCCTGTTTGAACCGAGGCTGAGGCACGGTCACCCTGGCCCCCAGCTAGTACGCCTTTGACGAACTATGCCGACCCCAAGCAGATAAGGTCAAGCGTTGGTCGTTTGTATACGCATTCTCCTGCACCGTGCTAGTATTGTCTTAGTATTGCCTATACCTTTTTAGTGCTCGCTGTCCCGCGCCTCGTATTCAACAAAATGCTGTCACCAGGACTCACAGTCTTGTCTCTGATATGGTTTCCTTCATTGAGTGAAGGAAATTGCGGTCAATAACGCTGTAGAAACAAAAAGGAATCCTCATTAAAGGGCAAGCTGAATAGTTGTCAAGTTACCGGGTGGTAGGTTAGGTACAGACAGACACTTAAGTCAGCAAAAAGTGGGGGGGCCAGTTAACATTGCTGGCCCCCCCACCTCCGAAAGTGGGGGGGCCATGGCCCCCCCGGCCCCCCCTGTTCCTACGCCTATGGAGACTGTGAAAGAAGCGTAAGATGGATTCTAAACAATTCTTTTGTGATATACTGAAGGGCAAAGTGCAGAGAAGAGCGTACAAGTCCTGTTTTGTGCCAGGCTGTTGCAGTAGCACTTATGAAACTCCGAAAACGATCTTCGTGACGTTCATGTCCCGAACAACATTACCCTGAGGAGATGATCGTCTGCAATAGCAGGAAGAGCTGATGCAAGTACTTTGAAATCCACTATCAAGTCGGTGCTATTGTTGTAATGATCACTGTGAGGTGAGATATTTTGTGCAAGGGCTGAGTGTAATGCCCAGGAAATGACCTCCATTCGCCCCCTGACCGGTCAGGGTTATAAAATTTGAGTGGGTGGCGCTCCGTTTGGGGTTCAGATGTCAATTGTATTTTGTTACTGTCAAACAATACATGTTATGCTGGCAGCGAATGTGTGTAACGTCGTTTTTCGAAACAGAAGTTAGAACTGTAACGGCAGAGTGCTTGCTGGTCTCATCGTAAGTATTGTAAGTGTTGTAAGCAAAAGCATTGTCAATATTGTAAGCATTGTGAGCATTGATGTATGGTAGATATCACCTCACATGATCTCGGCTCAGATAACCCTCTCCGGTGTCCCTGTCAGTAAATGGCACCTGGATCATTACAGATAAGATAATTTGTCATAATTCTTAAAGAATTGGGTGGTTTTGACTCGTTTACTCGAGGTGCAGGTCGCATTTCAATAATTTTCCATAGGCTTGCAATGTAAAGGTCACGACTCTGACCTAACCTCAGGTCACAGATCAAAAATTCTGAGATATACAAACGACACATACTGCAGGTACTGTTTTGAAGACTTGATGAAAGGAAATAACTTCGTGAAAAACTCAAGCTCTGACGTGTTTGCAAACTTTTCTGAGGTGGGGTCAACAAACCCGCTCTGGCTACCTGACCTGACCTGACCCGGCATTTTTTTTTTTTTTTGCTGAGATGTGCGAAATGAGCATTTAGGAAAAGTCACCAAATATGAGCTGAATGTCTCGCGGCGTTTGGCAATTGTACAAGAAAATCCTAAAAGGTCTCCCCGTCCGAAATAGGGTTAATGTGTAGGTATATGAAGAGTTGCAGATGCCAAACATACCCAGATCTAAGACTGCAGTTCCCAGCGCCGCTGCAACGTTTTTAAAACAAACATACATAGGACATACAAACATGTTTATTTGCATCTGTTTTGGATAATAGCAACTCATGGCGCCATCACCCGCGATAACTGTTAGGATTTGAGATATATTTTTATTTAGGCCATTAGTTTGGCTGTAATGTTTATTAATATTAGTTGGGCGGAGTTTGGTAGTTTTTTATTTAACTTGTGGTATGTTGTGCTGATTGCGGGTTGTTCAAACCTTTCAAATGTAAGGACCTTATTTAACTCAACCCTACCCCTACACTACCCTACATACGACTGGACGCTTTCCAAGCCCACAAGCATTACGACGCCGAGATGGAATGTAGCCGAGAAATCACCCTCGCCATCTGCTCTAGAGCTAATCGTGTGGGGCGGCGTGTGGGGCGCCGCTTAGCCTATGGGGGTGCACTTCTAGTGGATGGGGGACGGGGGTGCACCTGCACCCCTTTCATATGGAAAGTTACTTCCCTGATTACAGCTCCCCGTATTGCACCTAATCAGGGAACGGCCAGCAAACGAAGGAACTATTTCTGGATGACAGGCGAATAACCGCTCACGCAAGGAGCGGAGCTCCGCCCCGTCCAAAGTGGCCAACAAAGCAGAGACAGAGGCAGCATCACATCTTCCATCAAAGAACTGGTTTCTGGCTTGGAAGATGAGCTCCATCTTTGCATCCGAGTCGGTGCTGTCAGGAATCAGCTGGTCTTATGGAGTGAGAGTAGTGAGACGACTAGCTATTGTATCAGAGCTGCCTGGTCTTCGTAGCATTTGCACCGATTCTTCTCGATCGGACTCTGAATTCTGTCCCTCTTGCGTATTACTTGAGGCATTGCTATGTAGCTAAGTCTTTGGCAGAGTTTCATTATCCATGCTTTGCAAACAGTGCCATAACAACGCAGTTAATTAATCACCAAGCTTCTTTGCAAGTTCCAATACAGTTGAATCGCACGCGATTTGAGTGCAAAAATCAAGAAAAGTGCCAACTTGTTCCCGTAAAATATTTTGAATATTGACCTAAAAAAAATGAGTAATTTCCAGATAAAATAACAGCGAAATCAGTTTTCGCTTGCCAATAAAACTCACAGATATTGAAGCTCCATTATTAAAGGAACATTTTAGTATATGCCATTCTTGATAAAACTTCTTAGCCACGCAATACCAGCGCAAAATAAAGAGACACTGAAAACACGACCAATCACCCCGATTTACCATAGGAAAATACATAGAAAATGTATGTCTCAACTGCGCCAAATATACAGACAGTTATATACCTACATGTGACGTCATGATTAGCCCGACCAATCAGAAGCAAGTTGTTTTTAGCCACAAATAATTAATTTCTGAACTAACTAGGCATTT